>NC_044394.1:31195221-31297721 GCF_006542625.1 Nomascus leucogenys
CTGAGGGCAAGATTAGAGAAGTAACTTAGAAGTTTGAATGTGAATAAATAGTATGCCACTCATACCCTGCTATACAAATAAAAAGTATTATTACTGCTTGCCCTCAGAGGCTTTTCAAGAGCTCATGAAGAAACACCCACTAGGATTCCAAGTTAATGATGTCTTAGGATGCTTATAAGGCTGTGAGCCCTTTAGTAGCGCATGCTTGGCTTCCCTCTCCACTGGGTTGAAGTCATTTTTTTCTGGTTTTACTTATCTGAATCTCCTAAGTGCTTGACTTTATTGCAAAGCCAGACTAAATAAAATTTAGGAAGACATGGAAAGATAACAGGTTAATTTGTGTTGTCCTGTGAATGCACATACCTATGTGTATGTGAGTGTCCATGGATTATGCATGTTTGACTATAACTAGTAGGAAATAAAGTTTAAACATCAAGCTAGTCTTCAGCAAAAGGGTGAATTGAGTGTTCAAATGTCTGTACTGCTTTTCATGAGAGCCCGCTGTGTGGATTTTGTGTTCCATTAATGCAATTAAAGTTTAAAAGAGAATTCTTTATCTGAATATAAAAAGGCTGTTTTATTGAAGTTGACTCTGAGCCCACAGTAGGTACATACTTTAAAATCTGGTTTTATGATCATGTTTCACTGGAGTGCTGTTAGACAACAAAGGAATTTTGTTGTCTAACTTAGTTGAGCTCTACCAATTAAAATTGCAAAGTCGACAATGAATTTAGCATGATTAATTTGAAAACAAAAACATGAAAGTTAATTTTTTTGAGGCACATGTATGCTGTTTGTACTGGGAATAACTTCTACAAATACAATTTTAAACATTTGAGACATTTTATTGTTCAAAGAAAAGTTGCTGACTTCATCACAACTATAAGCCTAGTAAAAACAGAGCCCGGAATAGTAAACTGGTTCAGAGCTGAGGCAGAAACAGGTAACCTCTGACCTCTGACTTTTACTGGAAAATGATATGCAGCATAAATCCAGGGGGCCTTTTTTCTTTCAAGTGTGTGTATGTATGTGTTACAGCGTTGCTGTTCAGAGCGCTATAGTTAAGGTGGTGTCAGCACTTTCAATATAAAGCCCTACTTTCATAACTCTACTTACACTATGAGTTTTCAAAAAGGTGTAAATGGAATATAAATTCTTTTTCCTGTAGCCCAAAATGGCTACATGGGGTCGCAGCCTAGTGTTTGGCTTGTTTCTTTTTCTTTTTCATTTCTTGCTTTTCAAAACTTATATCATCTGAGAATAGGTAAAGAGTTCAGCTGCTGCATTGAAGGCTTGCAAACTGCTGAAATGCACTTGAATTTAAAATTGTAATGCATCTGTTTTCTCAAACATAGTAGGATAAGAGGATTTTCAGATAGCAAATGCCCAATACCAGTTCTTCCCCTCTCACATGCTGTAACAAGGAATTAGGAGTGTTGTATGTGGCTTCTTCCTTCAACAAGTGTTCTCCAAAGGCCTATTTAATAATTTGATTGTAACTAGGAACTACATATTATTCACATTACTAACTTTTCACTTATAATGTTTCTTTCTATATTTTTTCTTTTTATGTTTTATATTTGAGTCCAACACCTAGTTGTTTTTAAGGCAGTTTCACATAAATTATCTTATTTGAATCATCTCAGCTGAATCATTTAAAAACAATCCTGGGTAGCAGATTAAGTAGGTCTATCCCCACTTGACAGAGGAGAAAAATAAGGCACAAAGAAGCTGAGTGATTTGTTGAGGTCCCAGTGGAGCGTCAGACCTAAACTTCCAGTTTCCCAATTACTTAAATAAGGTTCTTCTCATCAGACCCTCTTTCCTCATCTCTCTACTAAAAAACTACAGTCAATAACTTCCATTGTCATCAAATAGAAACTTTCTGTGCTGGTTTCCCCTACCCCACCTTTCTCTGCTTGATAACAGAAGCTGTTGGGAGCCCCACCTTCAGTCTTATTTGTCCTTCCTTGTGGGTTTTCTTTGGCAGTGGAATTTATTCCTTCTAAATGCAGAATGATGCCTGAAAGTGTTGCTGCAACAACTTATGCACATTTCCATGCCAACCATCACCCTTCTAAACCTTCTTTTCATCCCTGAGACCTGCAGAGCTTGGTCTTTGTGCAGCCTTCGGATTAACTGTGCACAGTGGCTTTTCCATGTTTTCCCTGTTTGCCTTTTCTGGCAGGCATGGATGTGTAAGCTGTGCCAGCATTTGGCCTGTAGTACATGTCCTAAATAGTTATTTACACAGTTTGAGTCCATTTTAGTCAACTGGGTAAATAACAGCCCTCTTCAAAAGATTTATAAATCCATAAATATGTCTTTATACATACCCAATAGACAGAAATAACTCAATCTGTCAAGAACATATCCAAAGAGGTGTTTCCCCCACAGACAGGAGTAATACATATTTTAAAACTTTCTCTGCCATATTATTTGTACTGCATTTCTTTTTTCCTCATTCCTTTTCCATTTTTTACTACTTCATTATGGCACCTGTGGTTAAAAAAAAAAAAAAAAAGAAAGAAAGAAAGGAAAGAAAAGAAAACAAAAAAGAAATCCCCTAGGCTTTAGTCTTCTGTTAAATAACCTTATCTGCTACACGGTGGAGGCATATAACAGGCTATATATATACATCTCAACTGAGTCCTATTCTTTTGAACTTTCAAAGTAGATAAAATGAAATAAGTTATGCAGGAAATTTTGAATGTTCTATCAGATTTCAAAATACAGTAAGAGTTTCTGGTTAGAGCTTCAGCAATTTGGGGAATTTTGAATGACTGATAATTTGCTGAATTAGTAGCTGTTGTGATCAGTGAAAGAGTTTTAGTACACATTTTTACCTAAACGTTAAAAAAAGAAATACAAAATCCATGGCTGGGAGCAGTGACTCATGCCTGTAATCCCAGCAATTTAGGAGGCCGAGGTGGGGGGGGTCACAAGGTCAGGAGTTAAAGACCAGCCTGGCCCACATGGTGAAATCCCGTCTCTACTAAAAATACAAAAGTTAGCCAGGCATGGTGGCGGGCGCCTGTAATCCCAGCTAATCGGGAGGCTGAGGCGGGAGAATCCCTTGAACCCGGGAGGCGGAGGTTGCAGTGAGCCGAGATCATGCCACAGCCCTCCAGCCTGGGTGACAGAGCAAGACTCTGTCTAGGAAAAGAAAAAAAAAAAGTCCAATCGTGGGCATTCTAAAGAGAATGTACATAAGATAAGTAATTACAAAAATACCAAGTACTATTATTCAGGGATTTAATGTTTATTCATGATTTACACAATATATCTTTCCCTCAATTCAAATTATTTATCATGATGACCCTTTTTATGATATCTACTTCCATTTAATATTAATACTTGTGGCCCCTTGCAAGAGATTGATTCTTTAATAGTAAAGTCCTTTTCAATTGGCATTTAAGAGGGAGGTCCTCACATCTGTGTTTGGTTGGGGATTCTGTTGCTGTTGCTACAACATCGATTTTGTTTACTCCATAACTTCCTCAAAGTACTTCCAAAGATACCAGATTGAATCCTTATTTTATCCCTGGCAATTATTTGCTTTATTTTCCCATTTCACAGGAGAAAGAAGTAATAGCTCAGAAATATTGAAGAGTAACTGTCAAAGTCAGCTTCAGGATCTTGGTCTCTTGGCTTTGTAGCTGCTTTAGGATGGGGTGTCTGTTTCCAGGGCTGCCAAGTTGTGTCTCATAGGTACGGGAGGTACACAATGGCAGAGACGTGTGACTTTCATGTGTATTTTGCATCCTACTGTGCATGGCTGCCCGCCTGACCATAATCAGAGCCTACTCTAGGAACTGTTGTTTTGGAGTGGGAGAACTTCAAGCAAACTGGGTGCCTCTTCCCCTAGATTTTTACTGTTTCCACAGAGGCCTGCCACAGCCACTCTATGCCTCTTAAGCAGCTTCAGCTATGATTGGCCACAGTTTTGAGTCTGGACAGGTCTCTGTTTTTGCTTTAAAGTTAAGAAAGCTAAATAAATGATGGTAAAAAGATAATAAAATAGAACATGAAGGGTTGTCAGTCAGTGTAGGTATTTCCATCCCCTAACTTTTCGAGTGAGGTCACGGAGGCTCAGAGCGATAAGGAGACTTCTCCAAGGCCACACACTGGCTGGTGCTCGAGTTGGGACTTGAACCCATGCAGTCTGACTCTAGAGCCCAAGCTCCTAACTATGACATCCTATTTGATACACTGCTTTACTGGAGAAACAGATCATTTGACAGACATTCTTTCTGTTACCAATTTGACAACTCTTTCCCCAGTTGTCTGTACTGAACCTGGCGCTGTGCTCCCTAATGGTGACCTAGCTATGAATAAGACAGGACCGCCTTAGACTCAGAGTGGTAATATTCTGTTGGGGAGGGAGAACCTAGCTTTGCATGCTAAATAGAATGATGAATGAAGTATTTACAAAGGGAGCATGATGACTGATGTGATTCATTGGTATTATGTATTAAGAGCCTATATCATTTCACTCATTCAAAGACTTAGTGAATTAAGAATAGAAGCATGGGAACAAGTAAAGATATTGCTCTTGCAGAACATTTTCTACTGAAAGCTCATCATATTTTCCTCTTTTGTGAGGATAAAGAAAAAGTATTTCTACTTTTAAGGCTTTTAATGATTGCTGGAATCTCTAAAACCCACTTATGAACTTCTCCTTTAGGGGGCAGGATTCAGAATAACAATAGTGCCACTTAAAAAAAAAAAAAAAAAAAGGCAAAACCAGCATGCCAGGATGTTTCTTTAAAGAAGATTAATGCTAAGCACTGCATTTCTCTATCATAATGTATCAATAGTTGCAGTGCCTCCCACTGCCCCATCCCCCTCCACACCAGCTTTTGTGTGAGTCCAGGCAACCTATAGGCAGAAGGCAATTCCATTTATTATTGAGGGGAATCTCAAGGCAGTTGTTCCAGACCTGTGAAGCCAGCAGGCAGAGCGGCCTGAGAGGGGGTGGGGAGCACCGGGCGAGGGAGGTGAGGAAGGGCCACATTATGTTCCAGATGACTGAGCAACGATTTATATATCCCTCGCCTTTTTTACATGAAGAAGAAAAGTAATAACAGCCCAAACCCAGGCATTTGAAACAGTCAGCTGTCCGATGAATAATGGGATAGGTGGGAAGGAGCGCTCTGATTGGATGTCTTAATGAGCACATTTCGCACAGAGTTTGGGCTGCAGTTCCCCTTGACCTTTGCCCTTTATTGACCAAACTGACACTTCATTTTTCACATACTTCCAATTATGGCTCGGCTTAAGTGTTGCCCTCCCTCCTTTATTTCTTTCCTATGGACAACTTGAGAGTGGTTGAGGCCACAGAAGATATTTTAATTTGAAAAACTACCGTAGCAGCTCAGGTTCAGGATGTAATCTGAAACTGCTGTCACTTTGCAGCTTTTCAGCTGAAAACACAAAGTTAATACTGTTTGTTTCTAGACAATTTTGTTTAAAAAAAAAAACGAAAAAATCTAACATATTTTACAAATGAAATGATAACCTAAGAACCTTGAAAATGAAGGAAAATGGTTACAAACGGTAATTTTTATTTTTTGTTGTTTCATTTGTCTGTTGGTCACAGTGACTTGAATGATCTCTATTTGTTCACACTTGCTTCTTAAGCCTGTACCTCTCCAGGGACTTCTTGTATTTCAATGGCACTGTAATGATTTTGACTAATACACTTTTGAGAGGAGAGAAAAGTAAAACATAATTGTGACCACAGGCCTTAGAGCATCGCAGCCCTGTGTGTTCCTTTGGTTATATTTAATGTTGACCTGCAAATTAAAGTGTGGCCTTTGCTTGCAGTGGCAGGCAGAATAGGAAAATGATTTCCTGGTGGGAAAACTCAGGTGTAAAAAAGAAAGGGGAAGTTATTATGCTCCACAAATGGCCGTTATCAAAAAGTCTATATTATTAACTTATCAAACATGTTGAATGAGATGTAGAGACGGAGAACTGTTTTCCCAACAACACCCTGTAATATACTCACCTTTCCTTGTATTGACTCATCAAATGTGAGTAACAGTGTTCTGTTTTCCACCTGCTTGACTTCTAGCATCATGAAATCAGGTCATCTTAAAGAAAAATAACTTCATCATCTAAAAGTAGTAACTATATTTAGGGGCACGAACTTGGCCATAAGCATTTTCATAGAAAGTGCCTCTTCTCATTATTAGGCAACATCACCAGTAAACTTGAGGTCATTGTTTTTAATCTTAAACAACCAAAAAGTGCATTTGAAATTATTTACAGCCCAGTAGAGATATTCTTTGAACACAGAAGTATTTATCTGAAAAGTGGATGAAGTGTTATCTACTTTATTATGTAGCCCTCTAGCATATCTGTGACATATTTTTACTGTAATATGGTAATAAAAGAATATGTAAAAGACAAAGGTTCTGTCTTTTTCTATAAGGTGACCTCTGTTACCAAGTAACTGCTTTACTTATGAGCTTATTAAAAACTCAAAAAATGAGCTTTTCATACTTCACAGGCATTGATGTGAAAATGAGCCGTCCTGTGAGTAGTTTTCTTGATCATTTTTAGAACAATTGATTAGCCAAAGAGCTCCTGTCATTAGTTGACATTGACTGATAGCAATTTGTCACAAGCTCTGAAGGTCAGCTAGACAGTTGGAGTTTCAGCTTGTCTTTGATTGACCTTTACTGATTCCATCCTCATGTGATTGGGTCTGAATAGTCCTGACCCTCAATTGGAAAAGACAGGGCATTAGTCAACAGAGTCATTTCTTATATTTTCTGTTGATTGCTCGTTTTTATTTATGTGTGAATTCATGGTCTAGATTTCTTATCAAATTTTGAACTCTTGTTTTTGAAATTTAAAAGGTGTGATATTTATTGTGTGACCTGTAAGTCACAATTCTGTTTTCCCTTTGGTTTGCACACTTGATTTGTGATGTCAGTGACATCTGTCTACTGGCCACTGTTACCTGTGCAGATACTGGAGTTTTGTTGCAAGTGATGGATTAAAATTTTGTTGTTGCTGCCGTTTTTTAAGAAATACCAACTCTGGCATGACTTGTAGCACGTCTAAAATTATACACCAATTCTTTTATTTTCCTAGAATTGACTACTTTTGTCTCCCAAGACTCATGCAATATTTTAAAATAAGAAATAAGTAGTAAAGAAATATATGAATAATGATGTTATGTCAATTCATCATTTAGCTCTGCAGCCAGAGGCATGAAAACTTTTTAAAAAGTATCTTCTTTTCAGTTTCACTCAGTTGGCTGTAAATTTGAGAAAGCTCCCTTAGCTAGAAGGGCATTCGCTTTTCAGTGATAGTGGAATATATTTTCTGTTTTCATGGACCTGGAAGTTAATTGTTCATAATATTCAGTTCTTTCTTTTCAAAACTGTAAGTATTTTCCAAAAATACATCACATATAGAGAAATATGTTCCACATCATATTAATACCATGCATTGTATTGTTTTATGTAAATGATGAAAATGGAGATATTAGCTTTAAAGACCCGGGTCTTAATCTGTAATTATTTAATTCAGTTTTTATATAAGGCCTTTTCATTCTCTTATCCTTTCTCACCTTCCCTTCTTCTCTTGAGTCTGCATTGGGTTTTAAACTATAAGCAATAACTTGTTTTTCAGGCCAGATCTCCCAGGCATTCCAGGGCCACCACACACAGCCTGGCACAGCTCAAACATGTGTTTCAGTTTCTACCCAAGGAAATAAATAAGGAGAGAATTCGTTGTTTCAGGTGGTAGATTCTTCACATGGTGTCATTCTTGGCAAGGCAGAAGTGAGGAAGTTAATTTTAGGGAAGCATCCATTTAACATAGCCCAAGGAGATAAAAAGAGTTTAGAATTATAATCTCTCCTGCAGATGAGCCAAAATATTATCATGAGTTGTGTTTAAGTGGGGGATGGGAATGTAAATTTATACATTCTAGTCAAGTCATCAAAAATAGATTCAGCCCTTACTGTGTGCCAGGTACTCTGTGTGAGCTATAAAAATGAGTAGGTCATAGTATTTGCCCTTAGGAATTTCCTGTGTGCTACCAAGAACATCAAGCATATCAAGGTAAAATATTTGCTAAATACTGGATATTCTTAGGGAGCCGTGAGTGTATTTATTTCACAACACGCCAATGACCCAGACATGGTGAACTTTGTGGTCAGGCCTGCTGGATGAAACACAGTGTGGTGGGTATTAGGTTCAAATTGCAGAGGGACAGCGCTACCTTGGTAGGTGTAGACGTTCAGCATCTATGGGGCCCTCTTAGGTGGACTTGGCTCCCGAGCCCACTCTTGGAAACTTGGTCCAGTCCTTCCGCACTGCCATGAGCCAGCCAGTGCCTCTGCTGTCTGAACCATTGGGGTCATCATTGCGTTCACCGCCATTAGTCACCTGGCTGCTGACTCAGATTGATCTTCTTCAAGGGAAACTTGACATTTTGAGGAGGAGAGGACCCCTTTGGCAGGCTGGTGAAGCCAATGGATACCTTATCAGAGTAATATATTTATTAATGTATAAAATAAAACCCATAGGACCACAAGGGCAGTGAATTGTATTAAAATTCAATCTTCTAAATATTTTTTAAAGCCAAGTTGTAATATGGTAATATAAGGCCGGGTACAGTGGCTTATGCCTGTAATCCCAGCACTTTGGGACGCCGAGGTGGGTGGATCACCTGAGGTCAGGAGTTCAAAACCAGCCTGACCAACATTGAGAAACCCCATCTCTACTAAAAATACAAAATTAGCCGGGTGTAGTGGTGCATGCCTGTAATCCCAGCTACTCGGGAGGCTGAGGCAGGAGAATCGCTTGAATCTGGAAGGCAGAGGTTGTGGTGAGCCGAGATCGTGCCATTGTACTCCAGCCTGGGTAACAAGAGTGAGATTCCATGTCAAAAAAAAAAAAAAAAAAGAAAAGAAAAAAATATATAGTAATATAAGTGCTCTGTTAAATAGGCTTAAATAACAAGATCTACTAGTAATTCTGTTGTCTGCTGAATTTTTGAAGTAATGATAAATGTAAATCATGTTTTAAGATATTTGTAACAACTATATTGTGATATGCAAATATGATTGCCATTGGGAGCAAAGTTACAGGTCCTGCTAATAGTTCTGTGGTTTGTTACTTACTTACATACATGCATGAAGGAAATGCTAATTCTAATTGAAGTTATTGATGATAAAAATGTAATTTTTCCCCTTCTCAAGTACATATATCCCCTGAATTCTAACCATGGATCTCCCTTGAGGGGGTGTCTATGTAGCCCAGGTTAACAACTTCTAAACTTAAGTGTCAGAAGTTAAATGGGTTTGGGGATGTATAGCCATCCCTTGGTAACCCCCAGGGATTGGTTCCAGAACCCTCTCCCCTCAACCCCGCAGATACCAAAATCTTCAGATGCTCAATTCCCTGCTATTAAATGGCGTAGTATTTGCATATAACCTATGCACATCCTCCCGTATACTTTAAATAATCTCTAGATTACTTATAATACCTACTACAATGTAAATGCTTTGCAAATAGTTATTATACTGTATTGTTTAGAAAATAATGACAAGAAAAAAAGTCTGTACATGTTCAGTATGTAGGCAATCATCCATTTTTTTTTTCAAATACCTTCCATCCTCAGTTGGTTGAATACATGGATGTAGAACACATGTATATGGAGGTCTTCACCTTAAATCATGCCATTCACCTAATCACTTGTTCTCCCTACTCCTACCCTTGGACACCACCCTCTGCCCTGCAGTGAGCATCTAACAGAAGATGGGTGAAGACCAGCAGCAGCATCTGAGGATCTTTTGAGGGATTATAGGGCTGAGGTGAGACTGAATTCTGAGACAGGACCCTGTAGCAAGGATAACTATGCTACCCTGGGAGGATGTTTTTATGTCCTATGCCCTTCCCAGTAGCAGCCACGATTTTACCCACCCTGGGCTGTGATATTTAGCTCTCCCCCTGAAGTTATTTCTCTTTCTCATGGGTGATAGCACTACTTAAGAATAGTAGTAGAGGCTTTGGCTGTTGGCCTAGCAAAAACTAACCCAAACAGTAAATTTATGCCAAGCATTTTCCTTAGGAAAAAAAATATGTAGGCCTTGTCTACCTGTTGTATTGATTAGTCCCAGAAATGTAGTTGGTAAAGTTGGGTTTTGCTCAAGTGTCTGGCTTTGTGGATTAGCTCAGTCTTGCAGATGGTTTTCCATAATTGCTTAACCTGAAAGCATTCTATTTGATTAGTACAATTAGTTTGGCTTTCTCCCACTTACTAATATCAATTCGTATGCATTCCCTCCTAACATTGCTCACTTTATTTTGTAACAAAGAATGAAGACAGCAGAACTTCCTGTTACTTATTTCCATATTAGAAGAAAGGGAGAATATGACCTTATGCAGCAAAGCTTACATTTTAAAAAAATGTATATTTGTAAGAAAAAGAGAACTAGAGAGTGAATGCAGAAAATATTGAATTTGCCAATGGGCTTGTTGCTAGGTTATTAGCATTTACTGTTGTAGTTTGACTCTTTCCTTGAGTGCCCCTGCTACTTATGACAGCCAGGACAGGTGGCACCTTGACACCCTTTTATACTTTAATACCTTGGGAGAAAAGGATATATTGATTTTAAAATGCATATATATACACATATACATACAAATATATGAATATAAATATCATTTATAAATATAAAATATAAAAATGCACACCTATATAAATAAATATGTATATTTATAAAAAATATTAATAAATGTGTTATTTATAAAATAAATATATAAATAAATATATATAAATAAAATAAATAACATATTTGTATATTGTATATATTTATATATGCATAAATGTAAATATGTATATATATTCTCCCTCTCATTCTCAGAAAGGATTTAAGGAAATTAACAAAAGTTTATAGTATACAATAGGATAAAAAATGTGTAGATGAACAAATTAGAATGAAAGCAAAATAAACAAAAAGCCAAGAAACAAGGGTAGTACCGAGCAATATAAATTATAAGATCATGTACAATTACTAGAAATAGGTATTAATTTGGCCCTGAGCTTCCTAGCAGCTAAAACAAGGACTGAAATATAATAAATTACAAGATTTACAACATCCATGGAAGTTGCTCAGAAGAATCGATTTGACTGGCATTAAGATCTGAAAGAAATTCTCCTCCTGTCCTCACACAGGGAGTCCAGGGAGTTGGCACAGGCTGGCATCCTTGACAGCATCTGTAGGACTCCTCTTATGTTCCCCAGCTCCTAGCACGATGCTGCAGTTATAATAATGGCTGATACATATTTGATTGATCGGACTAGGTATCTGTAATCATATTCATCCTTTTGTTTCTCTAACTCATTGGAATCTGAGTCTTGATTTCTATGGTTGAAATGAATGACAGCCTATTTTGATGTGAGCCAAGGTGCTGAGTATTTGGTGATGCCATGAGGCCTTTCATCACTTGTCTGTCTCCTTCTTCTGACCATTCTCTGGTGGGTTCGCCTCAATCTCCAGTCTTTTCTCCCTCCATCTGAAGTCAGGAACGGGGGTGAGGATGCTGTTGTTGCTCTGGTTATTATCCCCGGGAACAGGGTTAATGGAGCCAGAGAGATTCAGGTAAACAATGGTTAGAATGGAGATGCTGAGAGGCTGAGCTGGGATGCCAGAATGGAAGGTTCAGATGCTGCAGTCCTTAAAAATGAAAGTTCTGAGGGAATATGACTTCAGCCTATACAATTGGAGGGGGCTGAGTGTTATGAATATTTGGCTTACCTCATCCTAGCACCAAAAACATCTCCTCAGGTAAAAGGAATACATTTACTACAAATAAAAGTATTGCTTGATGTACATTTTAAGCATATGAGAGGAATACTCCCAAAGATAGAAGTGAAAAGAGAAATATTCCCATTTATTAATTGAATGAGTATTAATTAAATGTCCACTGCATACCAGTCCTGTGCTAGATGTGGGAATTCAGAGTGAAAGAGGTCATTTCTGGAATCAAGAAACTGACAGTCTGGTGGAGGAACAGACAGTTTAATATATCGTAGGTTAAGTCTCCCTAGTGAGCAGGTTCTGAGTAATTTGGAAGTAGAGGAATGGTACCTAACAAACTGGCACAGGGGCAGCACCTGCCTGGCATCGGACAGGCCTCTCTCTAATCTTTCCAAGGTGGCCATTTTTAATGGATCACAGTACCCTTGTCACTGGGCCTGAAAGGAGTGCAGATGCAGGTCCTTCTCCACACAGTGCTCCAGCAACCACTACCTCGTCTCCCGGAGTTAGCCCTAGAAGCAATTGGTTTTCTATTTCTGATCTCCCACTCAGTCTCCTAAGAGAGTGAGTCTATGATGGAAACTTGGGAGAGATGGAGAAGAGGGGCATGTAAGGAAAAAAAATTAGTTTGTGTAAAGGTAGGAAGGAGAGACAGTATGCCACTTTGGGGACTTTGTGTGTGCCTCAGCGTGAGCAGAGAGTGGGTGTGAGAGAGGAAGAGTCTGAGGTGAGGCCCAAGAGGTAACAGAGGCAAGACCACAAAGGGTCATATTTGTCATCTTAAGGCCATATTTGTCATTCTGGCATTGGTTTAGCAGGCAGTAGGGAGTCATTGGAAATGTGAGGGTTGTGGCGTGGTCGGATGGAAGTGAAGGAGGAATTGGAGCAGGGGGAGGCTGGAGTCAGCATGATAGTTATTCAGAAATGTTGCAGAACTTTACTAAAGCAGAGGGAGGAGGCTAGAGAGAGTAGCTTTGAGGAGGAAGACTGGACTGGACAGAGAGACTGAGTGGACACAGAGGGCAGTGGAGTGCAAAGGCTCTGGGATGATGCCAAGGTTTCGAAAGACTGACTACACAGACTGCAGATCCCATCGGCATGCTCTTTCTTTGTCTTCTGAATGTAGCTTTGCCACTCTAGATGGGAGAAAATGCAGCTGGTCATTGATGGCTGTGGCTTTTCTCCTACACCCTTGCTGGGCAGAGGTGATGCTTTTCCCACCCGTTCCTGAGGATGGCTTGCAAAAATCCTGCTAATTCTCTCTGTTGCACTGCTTTCCCTCAAAGAAGGCTCCGGCTCCGTGGAGACCAGGGGCTGGGTGGAAAGGAAGAGGCCAGCCAAGCTGTCATGGGAATTTGGTGACTCATTTTATCAGTTTACTGCTCTGAAAATGAGGTGACTTCCCCCTTTGCTTGACAACAGATTGATGAACATTTCCTGAGTATTTGCAGAATAGATGTTTTGCTTCATGGGCCTTCATGTTTATGCGCTCCCAGTGGATTCTAATCCTGGCGTGCTTCAGCCTTTCCCACTTCTCAGCTGCTGATTTTTCTTTTTATATAGAGTCTTCAGATTACCTGCCCAAGACTTAATAGAATGCAGGATTAGAAACAGTATACCGTTATGCCTGCTGATACAACTCTGGTTACGTTGACTTTTTGCCAGAATGTTAAAGAATGAAGGATACCTTTTTACACTGAAACAGTATTTATTTGGCTAAAAACACTATCACCTGGTACTTAGTGTGTCTACATTGAAAGCTGTCTTTCAAAGTAGCGTACTTTATTTTGTGTGTCTAGAATTTCTCGTTTTGTTTTTAGTTTTTACTTTCTTCCCCAAGATGTGGGTTTATGTGTCTTTAGAAGAATTAGCTTTACTTTGTTTCCATTTTTCCTGATGCTCTTGATAGTGAAGGAATCAGCTTTGGAAAACATTAATTGCTCCACTAAATAATGGAATGTTAATACAAGTTACGTAGCGAGAAGTGGAAGCGTTGCTTTTAGGCCCCAAGAATAGACCTTAGGCTCATTTTCCATAACTGAAATGTAAGCAATAGCTTTGCATTATGTGGATCAGAGTCATCATCTTAGACACTAGCCATAGTCCGTAGATTTAATTTTCATATTTCAAATGGAGGCCGTAGGTTTAACATGTCGGACTTTGTAGCTGGAACAGATTCTATTTTTAATCCGTAAGTTGCATATGGCATGGAGCCATGTGCTGCCCAGATCCAAATGCATAACTCCTGTTGATATCAGTGAGCTTCATGATGAATTGGAAAGAACTATGTGGTCTTTATTCCAAACATCTATCTGACTTTTTAGGATTAAACGTGCTGAACAAATTCTAGCACTTTTCAAGTTAAAATGGAGTGTTTTTGAATGTAGCAACCATGCTGGCTTAAAGGAATAATGCAACAATTCCAAATAGACACACACACACATAACCGTAGAATTGGTTTTCAGGCAGAGAGAGGCAACTGGGCTCAGGAACCTGGCTGGCATAGTAAAGGACATGGCTGTATCGAGCTACACAAAATTGCCTTTAAATAGAAAAGATAAGAGGAGAAAGCCTTTTCTTTGGATGTTACTCTGCTCATCAGGGTACACATTATTGTTGGTGAGTAATTCTAGCAAGAGCCCTCTTGTACTTCCTCATTCTTATGACCGCAATGGTGGGAATTGTCTGGCAATATTCATTCAGAACTGACAGATGTTTGCATCTATAAATAAATGTACTCAAATCATAATTGTTATAACAAGATTGTTTGATTACCTGGCAGTGGCCTTGTGCTGAGATAGCTTTTGGATCACCTGTTCTTTGGGAACATTTGACAGACCTCATGTTTATTACCCAATTGAATGTCAGTAGCAATTGCAGCTAAAGAAAAAACAAAAATGCAAGTACTTGTTGACCTTGACTTTTTTCCACAAGAGATTGGACTTGATGGCTCTATTGCAGTTGAGCTGATAAGGGTTATAAACAGTAGTTTAAAGAAAATGTTTTATTCCCAGAGGAAAACACCCTATTTGCTGTGGGAAATGGCAATAGACATATATGCCCTTTGCCAGATTTTCTTAGTTTACCTTTATTTGGGCTGTGGGAAAAGGATATGCTGGAAAAGCTTTTTATGGCTTTAATGTACATTTGCATAGATTGTTATAATTTGTGAATGGTGTAGTTAGTAGATTGAATACAATTTAAAAGAAGCCAATGACGTTTCTATAATTTATGATAATATGATTTTTTTTAACTGTCATGTTAATATAAGATTGTGTTTCAGAGATGAAGATCTTATAAAAATGCAATAGACTTATGGTGCCAAAATGCTCTTTTTGATTTTAATTCAAAACATAAAAGTGTCATTGGTTAATATGATCTCACTAGGAGCAAAGAAAGAAAATTGATCCAGTGAATATTTACATGGGACATTCCAGAAATGCACTGGGGGATAAGGCAATCAGCACTTTTCTTTAGGCACAGAGTCTTAAGCTCCAGATTTGAATCAAGAAACCCTGGGCCATGAAGGATTCTCCATTTCTTGGTGAGACAGTAAGGCTCAGTAACCTGCCCTATTTGCTCTTTAAAAATCCCACTGCATTTTCCTTCAGAGGAGAGGTGCTTTGGCTCAATGCCACTGGCTTCAACTTTTGCTCTTAAAATGTTGTTTTGATGCATAGCGTAGTGACGGCTGAATTGATTTCTGTGCATAAACGGTGGCCTAGATTCTTGCCCTGTGGCAATCCATGGAATTAAGAACTCTAGGTTCCTGGAGTGATAAGAGGTAAGCAAATGATTAGATATGCAAGCAGGGAAAAAATCCAAATGCTCATAGAATAGAAATAAGGGTCTATATAATTTGCAAGTTTAATGTAAATGCAAGCCACTAATACAACTAATAATTTAATGCTAATATGTGAGGATAAGTAAATGTTATTCTAATTATTTCCTATTTGGTGTGTTCTCAAAGAGTTTTGAGCAAAAAATGTACTGCATTGAAATTTTTCCCTGGCTACTCAGGATGAAAATGTGGTCTACTAACAGCTGTGGCCATAATGAAACCTCTGTGATACTAGTGACTAAAATTTCTCTTTAGATAGAAGTTTGGGACAATTTGAGATGGCAGAATCTAAGCCAGAGTTTCTTTCAAGGAGATTTAGCACACTGGGATATGATGTGATTTATACAATGAAGATACAGGCTGAGATCTAGCTCAATATGCCCTTTTAAGTAGTCACTAGAATTATTTAATAATGCAGAATATATTTTTGGCTAAAAGATTTGATCTTTTTGTCTGTTTTTCAAAGTACAAATTTGAAGATAGACAAGTTTTGGGTACGTTTTTGTGAGAACAGACCCTTTGAATGAAATTTTAAACCATCAGAAAGTCATAACATATGTAATCAATAGGGAATTTGCTGTCTAAGAAAACGACAGGAAAGAAGAGTTCCACTCTCTCCAGCCTTCTTTGCTAAGTCTCATTTCTTTACTTACGCATTTCTTTGGAGAATAACTGCTTGCTGACTTCTACTTTCCTGTGAAACTTTTGTGAAGAATCGTGGAAATCTTTGCAATGACAGATGCCATTGCAGATTATTATGATGTCCATTACTTGGAGAATGAAATTAGGAAGAGTTTATTTCTGACATGGCACATACCCTTCCCTGCAACAGAAAGACTGTAGCCTAGAATCTCTGTTAAAAAAAAAACACATCCTCAGGATTTCTGGTGATTCTCTGGTTGATGTGTTAGAAATGAGCAGAGAGGCAAGTCTGCTGCCTCAGGCGTCCTGATCCCCTGCAGCAGGAGGGCACCCAGGACATGCAAGCTCAGGTTCCTTTTGGCTGCATAAGCAGAGAAAGTGGAAGGCAGGGTATCCTGCATTCTTCCTACCACTCACTGAAGGATGTGGCAAGGGCATGAATTGTTTGTGGTTGGCTCTCTATTCTGGTGCTAGGAAAGACTTCTGTGTTTATCTGCATCTTTCTGAGCCCCTGTTGCTATGTAGCCAGCTCCCAGGCCACTTTGTGGGAAAGCTTTCTTTATGATGGATGACGTGGCATTTCTTGTCACTTCCTCAAATTCCTTCCTGCTGCCTATCAGCATTGCTCTGGACTTATCTGGGTTGAGCTTCAGCCAGCTAAAGCTAATCCAGGTTCCTATTTCAGAGGAGCAAAATGACGGCAATGACGCTGCCATTCTTTTGGTTTGTGACCTAGGATGCTGGGGAGAAGGAGCAAAAAGAGGAGGGTTGCAAGAGTTGGGGCCCGTTGGCTTGATTTTTCAATCCTGGTACCTTGAGCATCTCTTTATTCTCATGAGTCTTGCCTCTCCATAAGGCTGACAGTATTATTTATTTTCATGTGCAGTTGGATGTAACTTTTCCAACTCTGACCTGAAGTGGCATTTACCTGAGATTGGTTTTATTCCATCCACTGAGGTTGGCACTGACAATTTTGAGCCTCTTAAATGAAGTCTTATGAAATGGAGTTAAGAGGATCAGAGACTTGTGGCTCTTTAGGTCTGATATTCCTTTTTTTTTTTTTTTTTTTGAGACAGAGTCTTGCTCTGTTGCCAGCCCGGAGTGCAGTGGCGCGATCTCAGCTCACTTCAACCTCTGCCTCCCAGGTTCAAGTGATTCTCCTGCCCCAGCCTCCTGATTAGCTGGGACTACAGGCATACACCACCACACCCAGCTAATTTTTATATTTTTAGTAAAGACAGGGTTTCACTATGTCAGCCAGGATGGTCTCAATCTCTTGACCTTGTGATCTGCGCACCTCGGCCTCCCAAAGTGTCGGGATTGCAGGCGTGAGCCACCACGCCCAGTGATTTTCCATTATTTAATAAATATATTTACTGAAAATCTACTATGTGCCAGGTACAATGCTAGGTGGGAAATTTTTCAAACAAAAAACTCATTTTTCATGCTTTCAGATTCTGAAAGGTGCCCACCCTTATTCATTTGTGAGCCTCACACCACCACCCTATGGCGGAGCAGAGATTTGTGTCTCTATTTCATAGGTGAGAATTACCTAAGGCCTGACAGGGTGTGAGTGAGAAAACAACAAGACCTAAGTCAGTCAGGTTTCTCAATTCCAACAATTTTCTTTTTTACCAGGTTAAGAAGTAACCTAGTAACTGATATCTTTTTGGTTCATTTATTTCTGAAATGTGTCTACCAGTTCTCTCTCTCTGTCTCTTGTTATAAAGAGAGAAGACAGAATGACATATGAGGAAGGATCTTTAGAAGAAAGTGATCAGGCACTGCTTAGCATTATATTTCGTTCATTCATTTATTCATTCATGGAGACCCTTCTGTATAGAGGGCACTGTGCTAAGTTCTGGGATGACAGAAATGAGTAAGACCAATCCCTGCCCTCAAGGAATTGATAGTCCAGTGTTTGTTTCTCCCTTTACCCCTGAATTGAGAACTGTCTGGAACACACATATTTCCCAATGTTGCTCTCTTTAGGAGTTACCTACTGTCTCATTCAATATTCCTGATGCCATCTAGTGATATTCAGGCATGAGGGGGTTTCAGTGTAGGATCAGAATGGAAGCAACCCAATATTGGTCTCTACTCATGGAGAACAGGCTTTTAATAAATCAGATTTCTACGTGAGACGGTTTGACTTTTTTGGACAGAGGAACAGCCTAAGCTCACCCATAAAATGGGAGTAGTATTAGTACCTACTTATAGGACTGTTAAGAACATTAAACAAGTTAATATATAGAACTTTGAACCATACCTGGCAATGGTAAGCATTATGTATGTGTTAGCTGCTGTCATTACCACATCATCATTATCAGCTGATTAATTTTTCTCTGTGGAAAAATAGACTGCTTAGGACTGGTGTCCATTTCTAAGGGGAGTTACACTTATTTTTTTTTTTGTCTTTTTTTTTTTTCCTTTTTGTGGAGAATGGGGTCTTGCTATATTGCCCAGGCAGGTCTCGAACTCCTGGGCTCAAGCTATCCTCCCGCCTCTTGCCTCCCTGAGAGCTAGGATTACAGGCATGAGCCACCGCGCCTGGCCGGACTGGTGTCCATTTCTAAATGTGAGTGATGCCTTCCAAGAAATTGAGAATCTAGTATTATTCCCAAATATGTATTTATTTTACAATGAAGACTGTTTGGCTGCCCTTTTGTGTCAGGACAGAGGGCATTGTAAACTTGGTGGGCCACCAAGATTTTCACCCTCACAGGACTCCCTTCCACTGTCCATCACTCTGAAATGTTCCATAGATCTGCCACTTTTACCTGAGGAGGCAGTGATGAGGAAGTGAATGGTTGAGAAGGGACGCAGACTGATAAAATTCTTACCACAAGGCCTTTGGTCTACTGGATTCCTTTTATACAACTGCTCATGTTCCTTCTGTACCACACATTAAAGTGTCTGTGAGAAAATGAAATTTGTGGTGTCAGTCAAGATTACATGTTGAATGGCATACCACTTCTTGATGGTCAGATTGGGTTAAGGTTGAGTGTCCTTGGGGGTCCTAGGTGAAATTTCCTCACAGGAGCCAAGTTAGGGTGGGGAATATATTTAGCCACCAACAAAGTTTCTTCTTGTGTCTCTGGTCTCATCTGGTCACAATAACCTTTGGTTTTTGATGAAGCTATTGGGTAGTCTGGCCTTTGAATTTCAGGACATCAGTGTTACTGGTAAATCTTAAGATATGGAAAGATAATCCTTAGTATTACAGATAAACTTTACCAAATATTCTAGATATCTTGAGAACTAGGTTTGTGACAATTGCAGTTGGTAAAATAAGGTTCAAAATACCTCTTACCTATTAATTGCGACTAAAAAAGTTTGATTCTGGTAAGTTATGGGGAAGCAAAACTAGATTTATAGGGAGGGTTTTATTTGTTTATAAGAAATCAACTTTACCACTTTTTTCATCTACAAAATGACTCGAAGGTGCTGACTACCCACTCACCCTCTCCGCCTCATCTGGTTATGTCTTTTTCTCTTTTTTATGTGTACAGTGTTGTTGCATTGTTATGGTGAGAGCACAGAGAGCCCATTTCCTATTTTGACTATCTTCCTTTATTTTTCTATTCATTCTCTCATGACATAGCAATGTGCTTAAATTTTTTATATTAGCTGCAAGCCCATTTATCCCTTCTCAAGGGATTATAGGTGGTCTTCTAACAATCAAACATGATCTCATTCCTTTTTTACAAAAGGAATTTTTTTTCTTTCTTTTTTTTGGCGGGGGGGATGGAGTTTCACTTTTGTGGCCCAGGCTGGAGTGCAATGGCACGATTTTGGCTCACTGCAACCTCTGCCTCCTGGGTTCAAGCAATTCTCCTGCCTCAGCCTCCCAAATAGCTGGGATGACAGGAATGCACCACCACACCTGGTTAATATTTTTATTTTTGGTAGAGACAAGGTTTTGCCATGTTGGTCAGGCTGGTCTCGAACTCCTGACCTCAGGTGATCCACCAGCCTCAGCCTCCCAAAGTGCTGGGATTACAGGCATGAGCCGCTGTGCCTGGCCAAAAAGGGAATTTCTTATACTTGTGGTGATGACTCTGTTCTGTTGGGGCACCATACAGTGAAAATGTCCAAAGATCCTCATACTACAGCCTAGGATGTTACATAGAAAATTTAAAATACAGGACAAGATTTTTTTTTTTTTTTGGGGAAGTTTTATGTAACTTACTCTATACAGGTGTCAGAAGATTTTTGTTTGTTTAACCATTTTTTCTTTATTGTTGGCTTTTATATACATATGCACATATGATTTTTTATTAATATACTTTAAGTTCTGGGATACATGTGCAGAACCTGCGGGTTTGTTACATAGGTATACATGTCCCTTGGTGGTTTGCTGCACCCATCAACCCATCATCTACATTAGGTATTTCTCCTAATGCTATCCCTCCCCTTGCACCCCACCCCCTGACACACCCCACTGTGTGATATTTCCCTCCCTGTGCCCATATGTTCTCATTGTTCAACTCCCACTTATGAGTGAGAACATGCGGTGTTTAGTTTTTCTGTTCCTGTGTTAGTTTGCGGAGAATGATGGTTTCCAGCTTCATCCATGTCCCTGCAAAGGACATGAACTCATCCTTTTTTATGGATGCATCGTATTCCATGGTGTGTATGTGCCACATTTTCTTTATCCAGTCTAACATTGATGGGCATTTGGGTTGGTTCCAAGTCTTTGCTATTGTGAATAGTGCTGCAGTAAACATACGTGTGCATATATCTTTATAGTGGAATGATTTATAATCCTTTGGGAATATACCCAGTAATGGGATTGCTGGGTCAAATGGTATTTCTAGTTCTAGATCCTTGAGGAATCACCACACTGTCTTCCACAATGGTTGAACTAGTTTACAGTCCCACCAACAGTGTAAAAGCATTCCTATTTCTCCACATCCTCTCCAGTATCTATTGTTTCCTGACTTTTTAATGATCGCCATTCTAACTGGTGTGAGATGGTATCTCATTGTGGTTTTGATTTGCATTTCTCTAATGACCAGTGATGATGAGCTTTTTTCATATGTTTGTTGGCCACATAAATGTCCTCTTTTGAAAAGTGTCTGTTCATATCCTTCACCCACTTTTTCATGGGGTTGTGTTTTTTTTCTTGTAAATTTGTTTAAGTTCCTTCTAGATTCTGGATATTAGCCCCTTGTCAGATGGATAGATTGCAAAAATCTTCTCCCATTCTGTAGGTTGTCTTTTCACTCTGAGGATAGTTTCTTTTGCTGTACAGAAGCTCTTCAGTTTAATTAGATCCCATTTGTCTATTTTAGCTTTTGTTGCCATTGCTTTTGGTGTTTTAGTCAGAAACTCTTTGCCCGTGACAATGTCCTGAATGTTATTGCCTAGGTTTTCTTCTAGGGTTTTTATGGTTTTAGGTCCTATGTTTAAATCTTTAATCCGTCTGGAGTAAGTTTTTGTATAAGGTGTAAGGAAGGGATCCAATTTCAGTTTTCTGCATATTGGTAGCCAGTTTTCCCAACACCATTTATTAAATAGGGACTCCTTTCCCCACTGCTTGTTTTTGTCAGGTTTGTCAAAGATCAGATGGTTGTAGAGGTGCGGTGTTATTTCCGAGGCCTCTGTTCTGTTCCATTTGTCTATATATCTGCTTTGGTACCAGTACCATGCTGTTTTGGTTACTGTAGCCTTGTAGTATAGTTTGAAGTCAGGTAGCATGATGCCTCCAGCTTTTTTCTTTTTGCCTAGGATTGTCTTGGCTATACGGGCTCTTTTTTGGTTCCATATGAAATTTAAAGTAGTTTTTTTCTAATTCTGTGAAGAAAGTCAAAGGTAGCTTGATGGGAATAGCATTGAATCTATAAATTACTTCGGGCAGTATGGCTGTATTCACGATATTGATTCTTCCTATCCGTGAGCGTGGAATGTTTTTCCATTTGTTTGTGTCCTCTCTCATTTCCTTGAGCAGTGGTTTGTAGTTCTCCTTGAAGAGGTCCTTCACATCCCTTGTAAGTTGTATTTCTAGGTATTTTATTCTCTTTGTAGCAATTGTGAATGGGAGTTTGCTCATGATTTGGCTCTCTGTTTGTCTATTATTGGTGTATAGGAATGCTTGCTTGTGATTTTGCACATTGATTTTGTATCCTGAGACTTTGCTGAAGTTGCTTATCAGCTTAAGGAGTTTTTGGGCTGAGACGATGAGGTTTTCTAAATATGCAATCATGTCATCTGCAAACAGAGATAATTTGACTTCCTCTGTTCCTATTTGAATACCCTTTATTTCTTTCTCTTGCCTGATTGCCCTGGCCAGAACTTCCAGTACTGTGTTGAATAGGAGTGGTGAGAGAGGGCATCCTTGAAAAATAGGACAAGATTTGTGAAGCATTGCATTGACATTCTTTTCTACATATTATTTTTTAGCATTTCTGCAATTTTTTATTATGAATGTTTTCATACATGCAGAAAAATAGAACAAGTTGTACAATAAACACCCATAACTCACCATTCTGTTTCAACAATTGTTAACATTTTGCCATTTTTTTTGTCTATATACATGGATACACACACATATGTGTATATATTACCATGTGTTCTTCATCAGTGAAAAAAGAATAAGAATCCATGGATTTCTGAGGAGACAGATATTTCAACTGTACCTATATTCCCCATCAAACTGTTTAACCACTTATTTTGGTGTCTTGGAAACAAATACTGAAACATTTGCATTCAGAATACAGTTGTGTTTGACTCTATGCAAAGATCAGCTCGTGGTGATCAGTTTCTATTTTAAGTAATTGGTTATGTGTATTTCATTCTGGGAACTCTTCAGTGTCTTTCTAAGAGGGCCTGTGGCCAAATTTGAAGACTTGCTGTCCTTGAAATACAGGTTGTATCCCTACTTCGTTAACTTACAAGCCATGTGCTCTAGGTTGGACAAATCATAACCTAGCAGGGATAAAATTTCTTCGGTAAATAAAGTAAATTGAGCTAGGTGATTGAATGTTTCCCATCACATCTAAACGACTGAAATTCTAAAAACCAAGTTGAAAGTTTGCTTACAAACCTAGCTAGAATGAAGAACCTTTCAGAAATATTTTACATGTAGATTGAAGTATGCTGAAGGTCAGTTAAGTTCCACATAATTTCATGGTCAATGAGAAGAAATTCTGAATCTAGGACTTAGCATCAGTAATAGCCATCAAAAAGTACAAAACCTTAATAACTGAGTTTTCTGAATATCTGGGTGCAAAGTGGTATTACAGATTTGATTCTTTTGCATACAAATATGGCTGAAAAGTTCCAAATGCATATCAGCTTTTTTGTTAGACTTTGGATATGTAGGTGCTTTATTTGGTTATTACTAAAATTTCCAAGTGATTTGTATATTTAAATATTTGTCTTCTGCTTTTTTTCCTCCAGTATACTTTATCTATGCTAGTGGAAGAATGTGGGTCAGGAATGACTGGTAAAAACAGATTAATATGTCCCATCAAAAGAAAGACCATTTTAGTTAGATCATGTATGAGGTCACTTTACATGGTTTGTGGAGGGTTTTCATGTTTTTCTCCTTGGATGAAATATATACTTCTGAGAATAATATGACTAGGTCAAATAAACAATGAGCTGGCTGGGTGCAGTGGCTCACGCCTGTAATCCGAGCACTTTGGGAGGCCGAGGCGGGCGGATCACAAGGTCAGGAGATCAAGACCATACTGGCCAACACAGTGAAACCCTGTCTCTACTAAAAATACAAAAAATTAGCCGGGCATGGTGGTGGGCCCCTGTAGTCCCAGCTACTCAGGAGGCTGAGGCAGGAGAATGGCATGAACCCGGGAGGCGGAGCTTGCAGTGAGCCGAGATTGCACCACCGCACTCCAGCGTGGGCGACAAAGCGAGACTCCGTCTCAAAAAAAAAAAAAAAGTCTATTGCTAAAAAGCAGCTGACAATATCAGCATTTGCTTATTATCTTGGATTTAATCTGTTGATAACAAGGTGAATATATCTGTCCCAGCACACAAGGATAAGAGAAAACTTCAGTCTGATATTGGTTAGTGAAAATTTCAGCAAAATCTTTTTAGTATAACGTCTGCCTTAATAAATGGCATTAAAAGCGGGGAGGTAAAGAGGATGGAGGCATTCTCTCTTCCAAATGTAAATATACTGCTGCTTACCTGTCAATCTTATGTTTTTTAGGTTAATTCTTCCTAAAGTTTTTTGTTTTTAACTATTTGATGAGAAGATTACACTGCTACAGGCCAACTAAATGGGATGTATTATTTGAACCTCTTCCATTGTTTTTAAAATCATTGTTTGTGTTGTAATCCTTTCAAAGAGCCAGCCAGTAGCTGCTTTCCTGTTTAAAGAGTAAGCTCTTTCCATTGGCAGATCACCTTCATTTAATCCTCTGAAAGTGCATACTTAATTCTTAGCAACAATGCATTTTTAGCACCAAGGACATATTACCAAGAAAAACTGAATATGGTAAACAAGTAGAAAAATGCGCCTTAGTTGTCTAAGAAGGTAATTGTGTCTTGCTTTTGGAGTCTTATAAATATCCCTCTTGGTACAATTAGCCTCTGTAAATATTTGAACTCCTTTGTAGTTGAAACACTATATATTTCAAGAGGCAGATGAAGGACGGTTTTTAAGGTTGATTCTTAATATAGTAGCCTTACATTTTATTGTTGGCCATACTTCAGGATTTTATTGCATTAAAATGTATCTGTGATTGTTAATATAAAACTTCAATCAACTTGCTTAAATATTGGAAGCTATCAGGATGTGGAACAAGCATGGCATTGTGGAGAATATCACCCTGGCCCGAGTCAAGTGCACAGTGCTGCAAAAGCATTGTGCTAATTTTAGCTTACAAAGAGGATGAAGATAAACTGCCTACCGCTAGTTTGCCATATGCTATCCTGGTGATAATATTCAAGTGCAAAATATTCCATAGAGAGCCTTATTGTTTCAGTAAGGGAAGCCTGGATAAGAGTTAAGCAAATTTCTCCTCAGTAAGTTTATAAGAAATAATGAAGTAAAACAATTCTCAAATGCAGGTAGATGAAATCTGCTAAATTTATTTTGGCTTTATTGACTTTCATGGGAGTTGACAGAATTAGTTTTGGTTTATATTTGATTCAATTTTATCTATTTTTCACATGTAAATCTTAAAAATCAATCTGAATAAATATTGATCTCTTTCAGAGGGGCTAAAATATAGTTTGGATTGCATAAAACTGCTTAAAAGACAGCATCCCTTGAAGTTCAATAAAGGAATAAAGCAATCTGTTCAACTGGTTTTAAAATAACACTTTAAAAAGCCTTTTTAAAAATGAAAAAGTCAAAATCCATTACATTTCCATATTTGGCAAATTCAGCGTCTACAGTTTCACCGAAGAGTGTTTGACCTATTTATTTGTCACTGAGACTACTTCACAGTGAAGGGATTGTTAGTTCCTGCAAAACTGAGAAAAATCCAATGTGCATAGCGCATTTGCAGATGGAAACAGACTGTGTAGCCGGATTTGGAGGGTGGGTTGGCTGGAAGCTTTGTGTTAACAACTGGTGAAAAGCTTGACCTTTGCGTGACCTAGGTCAAACAAACCCCCAACTCAAGAGCTCTCCTTTGACATGGATACCTGTTTGGGGAAGAGGCCAAAAAAGGGAATGGAGATAAAATTATGTTATGGATTTGCAAGCTTACTTTTTAAAAAGTTTCTAGTTAACTTGACTATTTGGGGACATGGTGGCCATTTTAGAGTGTTATAAAGGACCACAAATCTGTTTGTGTCAAAGGGAAAGGGTGATAGGGAGACCTTTCTTTTTTTCTTTCTTTCAATGATTCAAGCCATGCATAGGTTTTTTCCCCCCATTGAAATATGATCTGGGTTGTGATTCACAGAGTTGAATGAATGGGCTGAACTCCACTGATGAAAACATTTGATAATGTGTAAAATAAAAGCCCTGGCAAGGAGGAGATGGCAAAGCTTCCATTGTTTGTCCCCACACTTTGTTTTTATAGGCGATTCTCACAGGAACAAATAAATTGGAGTAAATAAAAGCAAAATAGCACTGTTAGTCCATATCGGGACTTTGCACATGCTCACAAGTCAACTTTGGCAGGAAACTAGCAAAGGTCTGTTCCCTACCATTTGCATTGCATCTTTATCTCTCCGGTTCATTGTTTGCCACTGAGTGCTTAAACCTCAACTTCCCAAGTAAAAGCTTCCTGTTGCTTGCTTTTAAATATAGTTTTGTTACAACAACAAGAAAAAAAAATGGAGAAATGTATTAAGGAAGCCAACCGATGGAAAAAAAAGAGAGGATAAAACAGGCCTAGTCCAATGCAACTACAAACCTTCAGGGCTCAAAGCACACACTGCTGGGTACTCTTGATGCAATAATAGTCCCCTTTTAGGTATAAACCTATAGGAACCATCTCTATGCCCCCACAATAGGTCAAAAGTGAAGCAGAACCATGAAAATGTCCAGTGTTTCTCACATTGGCCCTTTGGCTGTATTTGGTTTCACTTAGTTTTCACTTTTCAGTGTTGTCTGTGGATGGAATTTTCTGCCCTTTCAATTGCAGGTTAAAGGAGATCCCATTCTTTATTAATTGTGCTCTTGCTTTGAGATCCTTTAATGTCAGTATATCTGAAAAATGGTATCCATTCCTATAGAAAATATGGTTCTTATTCCACCTTAATGGGTGGGGGCTACTCTGATACTTCCTGAAATTTCAGAGGAAAGTGCAGCAGTTTTCTCAGGCCTTGGATATAAACAACATTGTTTACGCTGTTTCCACTCTCCTCATCCTCTGTTTGTACAGGCCCTAAAACAAGTGGGTCTGTTTTGCATTTAAAAAAATTAGCGTATGTTTTCAGAATCAATCTATCAAGTGAGGCCAAGAAATGCCATAAGAATGCATGGGTGGGGGTTAACAAATTCTGGCTTTCAAAACTGACTTGACAGCCATTTAAAATGCTGGCTCTACATTCACAGAGTGTGTGGGGCTTCGTACACTCCCTTAATTCCACCACGGAGACAGTTGATTTGGGTCCCTCTTCCCTGCTCATTCCATGATATAAGGACAGCTGCACCCAGAAATTATTAGCACCATCCAAATGATTCTTTTCAAAGGGAACTTCTGTTGTGCTAAAATACACACGGCATTGTGAAAGTACAGTTTATCGTAGATATTTAATAAGGAATCTGTTATCAATTACTAGTAGTACAGGGAATTAAAATTTATGGAACAGTAGCTAATTAAAACAGGAAAAGTGTGAGTGTTCACTTTTGTGTGTGTGTGTGTGTGTCTGCATGCATGTGTGTGTGTGTGTTTGTGTGTCTGCATGCATGTGTGGGTGTGAGCAAGGAATTCTTAGTGGAGGGGGTTCCTCTATTACATGCATACTGGGGAGGCTTCATGAACACACTTGCAGTCCTACAGGAACAGATGAGACAGACAGCTGACCAGGCAGCCATCAACCTTTCCGTCTGTGTGAACTGTCACTGTGCTTATAGACACAACTCCACATGTTCTGTAGAAGTCGGAAAACTGAATGTGCCTGCAGATTGTTTGGGCCTGTGAGTACAGGATTCAAACCTCCTTAGCAGGTTGCTAGATTGAGACTCTGGGTGGATGCTGAGGTCTCAAGTCTCAGTTCAGCTTGGTTTGCTGCACTGAACTCAGCACACACATGGTCGATAACTCTTTCACTTGGCTGCCCTCTCTACCCTGCATTTGAGAAACTGCCTCCTGGGCAACTAAGCTAAGAAAGCTATTGCTCTCATCTGGCTGGTTCCAGAAGGAGAAGGATGTCAGGAGTATGCAAAAGCTTGTTTCTTTGTGCAAGTCTTCAGCTGATTCTGAGTTGAGTATTCAGCTTGTTCTTTCTTGGAGACTCCTACAGCAGAGGCCCCTGAGAAGTCCTTGGTTGTTTGTGCAGATCTGGCTGTTCCATTCTGATGCACAGGTATTCCACAAAGGTGCTAGGAAAAAGTGTGGTTACAAAGTGGCTATGGGTCATTTGGAATAAATCAGTTGGACAACTCTTCTTTTGTTGTTTTATTCAGGACACTGGAAGTGTGTCTCATTGCTTTAATGAGAGTTGCATCTTCTTAGTTATGCTGTTGAACACATCTGGGGCCTGTTACTGCACCCTTACTCTTAGATAAATTGTAGCACCCATGCCCACACAGATAGACCTCCAACCTTCATAAAGGGAAGTCAGAGGAAGCTGATACTCCACTCAGGTGGCCTTTAAATTTGGGGGGCGGATTTTGGGACCATGTTGCTTGGCAACAAATAACATATAGCAAAAACAAACACATAAAGATATGACCCATGATATTCAGACTTTAAATTCTATAACACTAGTTTGCTTAAGATATCAGCTGCTATATGGTAAAGCTTTTAAGGCAGCTGTAATTTGTGGAAATGCTGGCATTCACTTTTCCATAGTCTTATCTTGAAGGCATAAATCGGAACTAAATCTGGATTCAAGCCCCTTCTCATTTCCCTGGTACTCTTCCAGTAATGTAGTTAACATTTGGACAAGGACGCATATTATGATTCTATCTATAGTTATTTACCCTCTCCCAGTTTAACATGAAGCCTTGCTAGCTTCCTAACTATAATATTTGTACCTTATTTTATAGTTATGTGTTGGACTCTGAGTTGTCTTAAAGACTGAGGAATTTAAGACTCATTAATATTTTTATTAGTGTTGTTATTTCCTTATAAATGAATTATCCCTTTCAGCTAACTATATCTTTAGAAAATGATCTTGGTTTTCTTCCACCATCATATCAATAATAATAAAATTAGCTAAGAAGTTGTAATTACTCTTCCTATATTCTCTGTGGTGTGCTTAAATAGAATATCCACTTATTATGATGTTAATTTCCATTCATTACAAATGAGCAGGAACAAAATATTCCTAACTGTCTGAACCCACCTTTTGCTGCACATTATGACTCCCCTGTAAGTAAACCACACAGCCCACTATCGTATGTTCTCTAATGTACTTTCTAATAAATACAGCCAGCTTAAAAAAATGATGTTATTCATTTCATGTAAAATGATCATTTGAACTGCTTTTACTCTGAGTCACCCATACATCACTTAATCAGACCCATTTAAACAGAGAGAGAGAGAGAGAGAATATGAGAATTGAGTGATCTGTCTGTATTTCATTTGGTGGCAATAGGGGTAGAATTTAGTCTAAGAATGATTCTTTAGCCATCTAATTGTTTCCTGAAAAAAAAAGTCTTATCTTCAGCACATATAGGTGGTGGTATGATGGGCTGTATAGAAATATAAGTTTAACCTGACTAGTGAAGATCATACTTCATCAGTTGTGACAAAAAAAGAGTGACATGATCTCAAAGTTGTTCTCAGCCTTCTCACTCCTTTCAATCAGTTGAATCAACAAATCGATCACTTGTTCCATATGTAATAGCTCTCCTATTACATTCCATATGTAGAAATGAAGATTTAGCAAACCTCTAGAATGCAAGACCAAATTCTTTGTTAAAGTTTTCTTATAATGAATTCTGTCTATTCCGCATATATGGAAAAACTCAGGGTGAGACACTTAACTTTTTTTCTGTAGAGAAACGAAAGCTGTAAAGGCAAAGGTATTTTTCTATTGCCTCCCCTTCCCACAAACCACTGTGTTACTCTAAAGAAATTTATTATTTCAATCTGCTATTCATCTAACAAACTCCAACTGCCTGCTAGTACCAGGCCCTGAGGAAATACAATGCTGAACAAGACTCATTTACTATGCTCAAAGAGCTTATAGTCTAGTAGGAATGCTGCATATAAACAGGCCGTGTAAAGGTGGTGTAATATCAGCTATAATTTGCACATGGAAAATACACCTACCTCTGTATTGGAGGATCCCGGAGGAAGTTCTCCCATAGTCAGGGAATGGTTTACAGTACTTCATGTTTTCCCAAGAACTTTCACATATATGATCTCACTTGTTCCTCACAACACTCCTTTGAATTAGCCTGTTCCTTATCACCATCACCTCTTTGTGGGTAGAAGAAGGAAGGCTCAGCAAATCGAATCACTTCATGAAGAGTACCCAGACTGACCTGAGACTGAGGTCGCAGGTTCTGACCTTAAGGTTAGTCATGAATGCATATGCTTGGGGAAGTAGGGGAACTTGGAAAGATGAGAAATAGTGGCCTGGTGTTGCGAAATTACTGTTTGACCATCTGGAAATTTGCCCCTGGTTCACAGCCAGGTTTCAGAAGACATGGAACAATCATTCCACATTCACCTAGGCTAAGCACACATTCAGAATGCCCACTTTCCCTCTTCTGACCTTTTTTTTTTTTTAAACTAAGGAAAAGAAGCAAGTCTAGAAGACAGGCAATTAGCATGATCACTCAGGCCAGTTTTTATTTTTGATTTTCATCCAAACTAGTCACATTTCATACTTTGAAAGTTTTTAGGCTTTTCTGCTGGAGATCATCTTCCTCACACCGTGATTCTTAAAGGCTATGTATTTTTTTTACCCCGATCATACTTACATCTTTTGACAAGAGAGAAGAAGGACATCCAGCTTTGGGTCTGCAGTGATCCATCATTCAACTGTCGGTCTTTTTCATCGTATTAGATTGTGCTAGTACTTGCTCTTTCCTTAAGCTATCTCCATTACAGGAGAGGGAACTTATTGCCCCAAATATAACAGAGATGCCTGACTTATGGAGAGTTACTTCAGAGATGTTTCTGGAAGAAAGAGTTCTTTGGGTATAAATGAGAAACAAAGGGGACGGTTGTGTTTCCCACACCATATTCTGGTATCTAGCATGTAAATTATACTCTCACAGACCACCTGGATCTGAATGGCTGCGATTTGGGGCCGTTTCCCAGTTTTGCATGGCAGATGAGGAAAACGCAGGAAACGCTGAGGCTTAGAAGATGTGCTAGAACCTCAGCAACACAGAGCCACTGGGCAGCAAGAGGAGGCTGAGACAGGGCAGAAACACCCCCACCGTTAAGGTTTGCAGCACCTAATCTGGATCTAGAAATTGGCCGCTGTGCAGGCAGCTGGGTGGTTCAAGATCTAGCACCCAAAGGGTGCAGCAAGTTCAGGCCTGGGCATTTCGGCATAACCAGTCTGATAGGTGGGGCCAGCAACAAGGAATTCTAGGCCACAGGCCAACTCAGAAGTCAGGCAGGCCTGCGATTGGCATTCGGAGATCTGTTTGGGAAGGAGATGATCGTCCCTCTAGCTGGCAGTACAGGAGAGCAGTATTCAGTTCTGGGGAAAGAAAGGGCTGGGCCAGGGGAGGGGAAGAGAGATTCCCAGCCAGCTGATGTTGGAGACAAGATTAGATCCAGAAGAGGACCAAGACCAGGAAAGGAAGTAATTCCTTGGTTTCTGTGACTTCCTTCTCACCCAGGATAGATTTCAGGTTAGCACACTGTGACGTCATCACTGAAAACCTCTCCCCTCTCCTCGGGTGTGGGGGGCAGTGTGTGACTGTTCTTCACTCCAGGCTGGTGTTTCAGGAGGCAGCCTTGTTTGTGTTTCTGTATGCCTCCTGCAGGGGAGACTTGCTTTTCTTTGATACATAAATGGTGAGTGAAAAGTAACTCTCCTGTGAGCTTGGTCTCTTTTTTGCTCTTCTCTGGTCGAGCAGCCTGACCGGGCCTGGTCAGTGTGAATTGCCCAATTTCATAGTGTGCACGGGGGTCTCAGGAGAGGGCAATTGCCTCGTAACTTTTCTATTAGCAGAATTTCAGATTCCTGACATGGAGGGATACTTGAAAACCATTTGTGTGATGCTGGGAAATGTTTGCTTTGTCCTTCTTTATGTCCTAGGCATGGGCATTTTTGTCATTTCACTGGGGACTACTTGTAGGCTCTGAAAGCAGGAAGGGGCTTCTCTCAGGCCATGCCCTAGCTAAGAGAGGATTCCCCTCTGTATTTGGATAGCTGGTTGGTCAAGTTCCACCCCTTACATGAGGTTTTTCTGTATGATTTTCTCCTTTATGTTTTGGAGGCACATTCAGGAACGTTGTCTTTTTTTTTTTTTTTTTTTTCCAATGTGGCTATTTTTGACTTTACAAAGCATTGGAGCTGGCATCCTCCCATTCTTGTGAACTTTCTCTGGATCTGTAAATACTTGGTATTTGTTTACTTCCTTGTACATTTCAGGGGTTGTTTTTATATTTAACTTTGACTAAGATACACTCACATGCTACTCTGAGAGTACATGCTTCGGTGTCTCTTTTTTCTTTGACTTCAGTAAAAAGGATATGATTCAGGGAAGGTTTATGAACTCACTTTATGGGTCAGATGTGTGCTGGCTGTGGAGAGCATACAGCAATCAGAAAGGACTGTCTCTACCCTCAGATACCTTTCTAGAGGTTAAAGAAATGCACCTTGATCATTATCATTGACTCTAATGGAGTAAATGGAAAGGGTGGTGGTAGAATGGTTAGGAGTTTAGCCTCAAGTCAGATCTGGGTTGAATCCACAAGGATTTGTATTCCTTATCTGTATAGCAGCCTATTTCCTTATCTGTGCATTAGGAACATTCAAAGGATTAAACGAGATAATTCAGAAAAGCAAGGATTGTGAGAATTAATTAATCGAAGTTCAATGCCAGTCTCAGTTTCCAGTATCTAGTAAGTGCTCAATAAATGTTAGTTTTTAGTACTGTTTCTATTATTCTTATTGTCTAGAGAAGAGATGGAAAGTTAGTCTTGTTTTTCTGTAGTGTGTCTCACTTTTCCTGGATCTGAAAGATACTTTCTTAAATGATATAACTTTTTTCCATATCAGTAAAACAAAAATCTTTGCTGTTTAAAAACTGCTGCAGAGGCTTGGCATGGTGGCTTATGCCTGTAATTCCAGCACTTTAGGAGGCTGAGACAGGAGATTTGCTTAAACTTGGGACTTCGAGAGCAGCCCAGGCAACATGTGAGACTCCATCTCTAAAATAAGATTAATAACATAAAAAATTAAAACTGCGCAGAAATATTATTTAGAAGGCAGAGGGCAAGTTATCATAAATTAATCTATTTTGTGTGGGAAATGAAAACTTGTACTAGTAAAAATTGCTGTCCAATGTATCCTCATCCACCAATTGGCTGCCAGCTTAATGTGATGGGACTATTTAGGCAGCACTGCCACCCATTGTCACTCTGAAGCACACTTGCAAAGTTCCAAGTCACTTTACAAGGCTTTTTTTGGGGGGCGGTGGGGGAAGAAAAAGAAAAGAAAACAATAGAAAAAAAATGGTATGCCATGTTAGGAGAGTGGGTGTAGATATTTTGGAAAAGACTTCTAGGAATAGGAATGGGATGGGGAGAGGTGACAAGAGTAGCAATGGTCGTTTTGGAGCTTTGAGTGGGGGATTCAGATTAATGTTCCTCTGTTCAAATGGTGTACTCACTAGCAAAACAAACATAAGAACTCACATTTGCTGAGCCAAGCCACTGCTGCCAGATGATGTGTGAAACATTTTTATATAGCTGATTTTATTTTATCTGCCCCACAACTCTAAGGTGTAAGTACTATTACTAGGTTCATTGTTTCCAGAGGGATGAAACGGGGCTTTGGAGAGGTTAAATAACTTGCCCAGGGTCACACAACTATTAAGTGGTAAAGCTGGGATTTACATGAGCCCAGACAAAGAACCCAAGAAGCTAAGCTATTCTCTTGTAATACCTCCAACATAGGAGGCAAGAAGTGAGGTATTATACAGGTTGAATCAACAGCTCAGAAAGAATTTTCAGAACTAGTGCCTTGCCTATTTTTATAAATTATTTTAATAATGCTAGTTCATTACTCATAATATGCTCTCCAAAATACATATAAATGTTCTTTGAGGAGATAAACGGGAGAGAGGCCTGCAGTGCTAACAGGAGGAGCTGGGATTCATCCCGGCTTGTTGTGATAGGTCAGTCTTAGAGATACCCATGTGTTCACCTACTCAAAATGGGGCTCAGAGTAGCCTTGTCCCATTCTTGTCCAGTGGGCGCAGCTACAGTCTTCCTGGCCTGGAGTGACTGGAGGCTGTCCCCACGTCCCACTTCAGTGAGGCATTCATGTGCACCCAACACACTTTCTAGCTTTATTTGCCTGGAGGGGAAGATTCTCCAGAACCTTGTTAAGATGCACAGTGTGGTCCTTGGACTGGCAGTGCGGCCTCGGCAGTGCCTGGGAGCTCGTTAGAAATGCAGAATCTCAAGCTCCTCCCTACTGAATCTAAATCTGCATTTTAACAAGATCCCAGCTATTTCGTATGCACATGAAAGTTTGAGCAGCACTGCTCTAGAAAGTTACTTTTATCTTTACTGTGCCCACCAAAGTAATCAAACTTTGTGAAGTACAATTATTTTCAAACAAGCCCGCGTCCCTGACTAACCGAGTGGCAGGTGTGAGTGGCACTAAAATTCACAAAAGAAGTGTAGCCTCAGATAATCAAAGGAGAGAAGGTCAGATGCAATCACTGATGCATGCTAGTAAATTCTCAAACCTTTGTTTTCAGAAACGATTGGATTTTCAGATAGATTTGCAGTAAGAAAATAACAAGTCTTTATTTTTTTCATCCCAACTTCTTGCACATTTCTCTTCTAGCTATATTTAATATCTGTTCTCCCCACACGCTTGCTAATCCACATTTCACAATCCTCTTCCATTTCACTTTGTCTGCAAAGAAATCTACCTGGACAGAATAGCATCTCTTTTTTCCCCCTTGACCCTTGGCATTTCCTCTTCCTCCAACTTCTGCCTGATCCTAGGATGAACTCTCTCATCCCTCATTCTCTATCATTAGCTCTCAGGCTGCCCTACCTGCGCACACCTTTACCTTCCCCCACACCTTCTTACAGGCTGAAAGCAGAATAGAAAGGCATCAGTGAGGGATGAACAGGAGAGTGCCTTGAGAGAAGATTTCCAGGAAGCCAGGGAGAGCCAGACAGTGGACTGGTTGCAACCCATGTAGCCGACTCATAGTGCTCATTGCTGTGGAGGCTCTGGTCTGTCTAGCCACACAGACCAGCGAAGTGAGGGTACATAGGTAAAAAAAAAAAAAAAAAAAAAAGCTTCTACAGAATACAGACATGTTATCCTGGTGTGTCTGGTGTCAATCAGGAAAGATGTGGTCCGGATGAACAGAATTGTACCTTTTTAAATATTATAACTTTCAGGGACGTTCTTGATAAAAATGTTTCCACTCTATACATAACTCTCATATCTGATTATAACACTTAAAAAATAATTTAAAGTCAGTGGACATAGGAGTTTATGCACTGTGCTATATATTTCCTTGTTTACACAGCCTGTTAAGCATTTATATGGCTTTTTTTTCTATGCTAAAAGGGCCTTGTATGCAATGCCTTTTAGGTTCTTGTCTTTTGCCTCTTTATCATCTTATACTTTTACAAAGCTCTCAGCCTACAAACTATGAGGCCAGAAGCTAGATGAGCAAACTTGAGAACTGCATCTAAATTAAATATAACTGTTCTTTGATTGAGGGTCTTATGATCCTCTCTCTGTAGAAAGTATACGAGCTTTACCACATATAATCTATGATTGTAATCCATTGGTTCTCAAGCTTGGCTGTATGTTATAAATTAACTTGGAGCTTTAACAGTCACTAATGCTGAAATCTTACCCCACCTCCCAAACTGATTTAATTGGTCTTGAGTGCAGTGTAGGCATCAGGATTTGTAAAAGCTACCACATGAGTTAAATGTAGCCCATGTTGAAAAGCACTCCTTCTAATCTGGATGTCAGAAAGCTTTCTAAATTTTTATTTATTTATTTATTTATTTATTTATTTATTGAGATGGAGTCTCGCTCTGTTACCCAGGCTGGAGTGCAGTGGCTCGATCTCCGCTCGCTGCAAGCTCCGCCTCCCAGATTCAAGGGATTCTCCTTCCTCAGCCTCCCGAGTAGCTGAGATTACAGGCATGCACCACCACGCCCAGCTAATTTTTGTATTTTTAGTAGAGGCAGAGTTTCACCATCTTGTCCAGGCTGGTCTAGAACTCCTGGCCTCAAGTGATCCACTCGCCTTGGCCTCCCAAAGTGCTGGGATTATAGGCATGAGCCACCGCGCCTGACCAGCTTTTTTATTTTTCAAATCCTACTTTTCAAGTGTATTTTATTTAATTGAGTTTGTTGAAAAAGTGACCTCAGATAAACAAATGCTATCTTGTCATGTAAAAGTGTTTGTATATACACACATATATACATGCATAACAAATACATATGCAGAGTAATATAGAAGTTTAAAACTAAATTATATAGCAAGCTTTTGCAGATATCACAAAAATAAATGTTGTCTTTGTGTGTGTGTCTGTGTGTGTATTTGTGTTTGTGTGAGCATATGTGTGTGTATGTGTGTCTGCCTGTCTGTGAGATCCTATATGGGGTACTTTTTTTCCTAAAATGATCTATTTTTGTGGTTATGTAGAAGTTTATGACCATTCATTAATAGAACATTTATATGTATTTTGGAGAGCATATTATGAGTAATGAACTAGCATTATTAAAATAATTTATAAAAATAGGCAAGGCACTAGTTCTGAAAATTCTTTCTGAGCTGTTGATTCAAAATAAAAGTTTATGACTTTTGTACTGTTTTACCTTTGCACTTGAAAGTGCAAATATAAAAATAAAGAAAATACTCTTTATTTCCTGAGAAAAAGATTGGGGGATTTCCATTTTGTTTTACCTATAATATAAATATATAGATTTCAGTAATATTTTGCAGTGTACTCACATCCTGAAGTTTCTAAGACTCCATTAAAAAGTTATACTGTTTTTGCAGGGATTTTTTCAGGGCGTTTAGCTGTAAAAAAAAAAATGCTGAATGGATGAAAAATGAGTAAAATTTGTTTTTTTTTTTCTTTCCTATTCATCATCGCTGTTTGTCCTCTGTGTGTAGGCAACTAATTTGCTGTTTTTCCCCTGAGGGGAATTCAAATCAAAAACTAATATTGAATTACTAGGAAAAGGGATTCCTATCTCAAAAGAACAAAGTAAAATGATTCAGAAAAAAAAAAAACTCGGAAAATTTATCCAATTTCTTGGTGTATGTTGTATGTGTCCATGGTACTTTACTTATATGAACAGTTACATAAAATAAATCTTCAGTAAACTATAAATCTGAACACTGACAAACTCCAATGGACAATTCTTAATTTTTATGAATGTAGAAAGTCTGCTATCTTCCTTTAATCCCATCCAATGCACATTCACATTTTGACAATTTTTTTTTTCATTCTATGAAAACCTAGTAAATATTTTCATTCTGGGTCTCAGTTATTTGATTTCTTTCCATGTTTTTCACCCAGTTATGTTTTATACATTATTTGTGTTGAAAGTGAAGACTCATGAAGTGATAGAAGCTTAATTGAATGAATTATTTATAGTAAAGAAGTTATTCCACATTTATTTCAACAGGGTGGGAATCCCTGACTTATAAATACTCAAATTGTGAATGACCTAGATATACATACAGATGTTCAGCCTAGATCTCTTACTTGTATCTCATTGTGTTACATCCACAGAACTCATTTACTGTCACTGCAATTCCTGTGGAAAAACTTGAAGTGTTCAGAAACACATGGCTTCCCAAATCTAGGCAGGGGTAAATGGCAGGGATTGCGGGGAAACAGAGGGGAATGGAGGGGAGGCAGAATATAATGATCAGTTTGGAAACTGACCATGAACTGTTTTATAAGAATGGCATCTGTTGATTAAAAAAACAAATCCCAATGGGAGCTGCATGTTTTAAAAATCTTTACTTATTACTTTACCTAAAATTCTGCCATTTAAAGAGTCACTCGTTTGCAATAACAGATCTTTTAAAGATGCCAACATTTCTGGGAAGGTGAGGAGGGCATCAGTCATCTCATCCCCATCCAAATTAGTTCTTTGAGATTGCTTTTACCTGAAGTCTGGCTTATATCAACAAGCCTGAAACGACGGACATTTTGACTGTTGGGAGATGAAGAGGGTCAATTCAGAGCAGGAGAAGAATGGGTCCAGGTAAAGTAACCACAGTGGGAGGGCAAAAGCCTCTTCAAAGCACTGGAGCGTGTGGAAACTCTAGGGGAGGGATACTATGCAGTGGAAAAAAGATACAGAAAGGGAGGTGCTCAGGGCAATTGCACATAGTTTAACATTTTTCTAGACTGGCTGTGTGCACAGGAATATGAGAAGAAACTCTTCTTCCCCCTTATTCTTATACTTTCTTCCTGCACCCAGGGCTCAGATATCAGTTGGAGCTTTATTCACTTAATAATTAGTTTTACTTTGCTGAGCTGGCTTTGGGATGTGACAGCATTCACAACTGGCTTCTATGCAAAAATACATTTGAAATGTCCAAGAGGACAACTTATCAATTCATGTCAGAATGTAATCTGTGCCTAAACTGGGGTCTACCTGAATGGACTCATTGCTTTTCCATTGTCCCCCATTCTTTAATCTTCATGATTTAATCAGGTGATTTGTTAGGTTGAACTAGAAAGAGACTGGAAAATGAGGCATTGTTTGACAAAATTTACATCATATTAGGGCACGCAATGGAGAGGACACTCATGACCCCATAGATACTTATGATTCACTGATAAGTCATGACTCTCAGAACCCTAGGGATGAACACCCACAACCTGCTCCTCTTACCTCTCCAGCCTCATCTTGTTTTTCTTTCCCAGGTTCCAGTTCCTCCAGCCACACAAGGCCTTGGTACGTGCTGTTCCTTTGGCCTGGAATGCTCGCCTCTGCCCTTTTAGGCTGCCCGCTACATGTAGTTGACTTTTCTCTGCCCTTTAGATTTCTGCCCAAGATCACTCCAGCCTAAGTCAAGTCTTTTTGTTTCACAAACTCATAGATGTGTACTTTTTTCCAATTAAGAGCTTCAGTTTGCAGTTGTACATTTATTACTGTAATTATTTTGTTTAACTTTAGTGCCTTCTAACTGGAAAGCTTGATAGAAACAGAAACTCCTTCTGATTTTTTTCATCATTTATGTCTCTAAGTGTTGGCCTAGTGTTTGGGACATCAATATGCTTTTATTAAATGAATGAACGAATAACAAGAATGACTTTATGCAAAAGATGGTTACATAGATGGGGCTTTTTTTTTTTTTTGAGACGGAGTCTAGCTCTGTCGCCCAGGCTGCAGTGCAATGGCGTGATCTCGGCTCACTGCAAGCTCCACCTCCCAGGTTCGTGCCATTCTCCTGCCTCATCCTCCCAAGTAGCTGGGACTACAGGTGCCCGCCACCACGCCTGGGTAATTTTTTTGTATTTTTAGTAGAGACGGGGTTTCACCATGTTAGCCAGGATGGTCTTGATCTCCTGACCTCGTGATCCACCTGCCTTGGCCTCCCAAAGAGCTGAGATTACAGGTGTGAGCCACCGCGCCTGGCCCTATGGGGCATATTTTTAAATGCTACATTTTACCCTTTAGCGGAGGAGGGGGAGCAGTAAATTCATAGGAAGAAGTATTTTCTCCAGGGTCTGACTCTCCATGTCTTCCTTTAGCTTTCTGTGATGTCAGGAGTCCACTAAAGGGCAGAAAAAGGCTGTGAGCTCATTCCACATTGGTTAACTATTAACAATTTATTTCTTTTTTTGAGATGGAGTCTTGCTCTGTCACCCAGGCTGGAGTGCAGTGATGCGACCTCAGCTCACTGCAACCTCCACCTCCTGGGTTCAAGCGATTCTCCTGCCTCAGCCTCCTGTGTAGCGGGATTACAGGTGCGCGCCATTGTGCCTGGCCAATTTTTGTATTTTTTTAGTGGAGATGGGCTTTCACTATGTTGGGCAGGCTGTCTTGAACTCCTGACATCAGGTGATCCACCCGCCTCGGTCTCCCAAAGTGCTGGGATGATAGGCGTGAGCCACCGTGCCTGGCCTATTAACAATTTCTTGTCACCATTTAAGAAACCTAAATTCTTCTAGAAAGGAAAAGCTTGATGGCAGATCTCTGTGGAGCCAACTGTAGGAAGCTATTTCTTGTTATAAGTGAGCCATTTCTTGTTATAAGTGCCAATAATATGTTTATTTGAAGTTTGTGTATTCTTAATCTACAACCCCACCATTCTTAGCTCCATCTTTTCCATCATTGCCACTGCTATGTCTGTACCACAGGGCACTTGTTAAGCCTCTTCTAGAACTTAGCTCTGCCACAGCAGGTGCCCATGTCTAACTCTTTATTTTGGTTTCCAAAGGAACTGCTTCAAATTTTCCAGGAAAGCTGTGGGTGGTAAAATAGATGAGAATATGCCTTCTTTTGTTGTTTTCCTTTGATTAACTGGGAATCACTTTGAGCTAAGAACAAGGAAGCCTTAAATATCTATGGATAAGAGGAGATACAAAAGTGAGGCCGAGGAGTTAACAGAATCCTAATTAAAGATAAACTTGGATCATTACATATTTGTATATTGGCTGCAGAGTTGTATACTTCATATACATATGAAGTATAGTGTGTTTCTCTTGAAAACATGTAATAAGACTTAAGGGGTTGGCCAGACACAGGGCCTAAGACAGATAATCCAAGCACTTTGGAAGGCTGAGGCAGGAGGATTGCTTGAGGCCAGGAGTTCGAGACCAGCCTGGGAAACATAGTGAGACCCCTGTCTTTACCAAAAATTAGCTGGGTGTGGTGCCATGCACCTGTAGTCCTAGCTACTCTAGAGGCTGAGGCATGAAGATCCCTTGAGCCCAGGAGTTTGAGGCTGCAGTGAACTATGATCACGCCACTACAGTACGGTGTGGGTAACAGAGTGAGACACTGTCTCTTAAAAAAGGAAAAAAGAAAAGACTTAAGGGGCTGTATTATGTCTTCAGGGAAAGGCTGATACAATTACTTGAAAAAAAAATCAAGGAAAGCCAGAGTTCTAGAGTTTTATATATTTAACATCAGATATTTGATGTTTAAAATGCTGGCCTGAAGTTTGAGCTGAGGATCAAATTGTCTGCCTAGAAACAACTGAGTTTCTCAGCTATGGTAAACTTGGGAAATGTGCAAAGGGGGGAATATAATTAATTAATTCACTGGGAAAAAAGGCAGAAAGAAACAACTTTTGTTCAGAAAAGATGCACAAACAGCAAGAAATTTTAGTTAAGTAAACGATTTTAAATTACAATTGCAGAAAGTAGTGATATATTTCTGAAAGGCTATGGTAGACATCATAAAGATTCTGATACCTTAATTCTTAGTCCATCTTTCGTGCAAGATGATCTTAAAGGTTTAGAAGAAATATCCCAGCTCTGGGAAATTTATTTCTTCTATGTTTTCTTATAGTTGTTTATTGATTTTCATTGGTGAATATTTTTCAAGAGTTTAATTTAGATATGTCTCAAAAAGAAATGTAAGGGATGAAAATGCAAACTATGGTTTTCTTCCCGTAGTGAAAAAGATAACATTCATTTATTCATTTATAAGCGATGAACAAGTTTGTACACTGTACACTGGAGTAACGCCAGGATTTGAGAGCAGAGAGGTGCAAGACTTGGTCCCTGCCTTCTCAGACCCTGTAGTCAAATCACGGAAAGAGGTATGGAAATAGACAGTTTTCGCAGAGTGTTATGATGGAGGAATGCCAGTAAAAGAAAAATCACCTGGTTGGTGGGTGGGATTGGGGTGTCACTAAATCAGCTACAGTCCAGCAAATACCTCTTAGAGGAGATGGCCATTGAGCTGAGCTGTAAAGGTCACCAGGAAGTTTGTCATGTTGTTAGGGGAAGCAAGCGAAGACTGCTGCAGGGAAAGGGACTAGCATAAGGAAATGCAAAGAGGTCGAGAGAGCAGTGCATGGTGCCATGAGAACTTCAAGTCTGCTCAGGACCGGAGGTGGAGCTGTGAGTGCCAGTGCGTATGGGGACTTGGTAAATGCTAGGCTGGAAAAACACCCAGGAAAGAGATCGTGAAAGGCCTTCCACGCCAGGCTAAGAAGTATAACCTTTATTCTGAAGGCAAAGGGTAGCCACCAAAGGATTTTAAGTACCAGGGTGATATGATCAGATATGTGCTTTAGAAAAATCATTCTGGCAGCTACTATACATTCTAAATGAAGATAAAACATGTCCTTAAGACCTCTAAAGTATTCCAGCTGGTTCCTGAAGAAGGGATGTCTATAATTCTTGCCATATATCCTCTTAACATACCATAGAAACATTATCCCACCTGAATTCTGGCTAACTAGACTTAACCATGACCTGGAGAAATAGGTTTGGGGTAGTTGTTACATTTTTCCCAATAACCCTGGACATCAGGAACACCCAGATAGGCCACTATAAAGGAAACCCAGCCTTTCTATATTGATAGGATGTTTGTGTCAGCAGCCACTAGCAAGGCAGGATGTTCTACACACATTTTAAGGGGTGAGATGCCATTTTCCCTCATGTAGATACTCTATGGGAGAAACACCCAAGAGAAAAAAGAAACCTTCATGTTGGGCTTTCTTTTTGCTGACAATAAGATCATGCAACAGTATCCTATTTGCATGAAAATGTAGCCACCTTACAACAGGAACTATACATTCATAAGCATACTTTTGAATGGACCATTTGGAAAACTTTTTAGGCACAATCGAATTTATGCAGTATCAAAAGATACAACTATAAATGGCCTGATTTTTGAGTCTAGGTAAGTTTTGGGATTAAACACTGTTCCTAAACACTGGAAGAGGAGAAAAGTAAAGTTTAAAGAGAGGATATGGCCCAAAACTATGGAGTCTCAATACAAAATTGTAAATGAAAATGATCTTGAAGTCATTGTGGCTTCCAGCTTGGCTTCTAGAAAAACAAGGGGGTCCACAACCTTACACGTTCATTTGCCCTGGCAGTTGAAAGTTCATCTCCTTAATTAGGAGTTTTGCTTCTATGACCTAAAGAACCCTCTAACAGACAACCCATTTTATTTTTACCTGATGGCCCACTGACACAGGAAGTTCTGGTCAGTTGTGATGTAAATCTTAGGAGCTGTTTTGGGTTTTGTTGTTGCTTCACTCTGAGTAGGTTTAGGGGAACAGCAGTCCTGAGAGGACAGAGGGAGTTAGTAGGGAGAGAAAAAAAATGGGAGCAAGGCTTTGACCTGCCAGAGAGGAGCCCCTGCTGACACGGTCAGTCTGACCCATTGAATGGCCTGAATACGATAAATGCCGCTTTATCCTGCCTTGAAAGGCACAAGATAGCACAGTCTAAATGCCTGGGCATGCTTAAATAGGCGACTCGGGATGTTTGAGTTGAGAGTGTTTGAAATCTGAGCTCTCTGACAGCCTGGGAGCTGCCACAGGTCACCTGCCTTGCTCCGTAGGGACAGGCCCAGGTCTCACAAGAAATTGTCCGTAGACGAATTGTAGTACAAATTCCTTTCTTTGTTGGTTGGCCTCTTTCACTAGACCATGGCCTATAAAATTTTGTAAAAACAATTCTTAAATATTATTTGAAAGGGCAAATGGCCCACGCTGAAAGGTTTGACAGTTTGACATATAGTGCATGGTTTTGATAGCTCGGAAACTGAAAAGTGTGGCCAAGATTCTCTGCCTGCTCGTTTAGAAACCCGGTGTTTTTTTAAATAGTGTCTTGTTGCTGTGCAGTGTTCCTCTGGTCCTTGAAATCTGACAGGCAATGAGTCTGCTCCAGTGATCTTAAACCCTTTTAGACTAATTTGTGAGAGAGTAGCAAAGTACTGTAGCTAGCACCTTTGGGTCCAGCATCCAAGAGGCACAGAACCAGGTATTGCCAATTAAGGAGCCATTCGGATAATCATATCAAAGCAGATTGCTTTAGAGTCTTACAATGCCCGAGCCTGTGCCTAGAGAGAGAGGAACCCAGAGTTTCACTTCAATGAGGGGGAAAAAAGAGACTGGAGTGGCCCGGTCTCATCAGAGCCCAGGAAGTTCCAGGGAGTGGATTTCTGCATTAGAATGTTGCATATGTGCGGCCTGTGTGTGCGCAGCCCTGGCGGCTGCCTCTGCATAGCCAAAGGCCATTTTCAGGAGCCTCTGGCCCCTCAGTCACTGGCCTGCTAGTTAATTGCCACACGGACTTCATGACACATGGGCAGATAATATGACATTTTCAGTTTCTGTCACTAGCAAACGCCACAACGTTGCTTGCACTAGTTGCTAAGAAGCTGTCAGAAACCATTAGCGGTTGGCTAAAGTCGCCCTATGGCATTTCCTCATAGCATCAGCAAAACGAGCATAAATCACCCACTGGAGCCTACTGCTATCCTAATGAGGCTGTAAGCTTGTTTATGGACTAGCATCATTTTTATGATTATTTCCACCTTTTCAGTTTGCCTTCATTTGGCGGCAGGAGAAGTCAGCTCCAGGAATGAAGTCACTGCTGACATTTTACAAATGTGGTTCAGAGCTGCTGCCTGCTGCCGTGTGGTCGGCCGGCGGTTCTCCAAGTTTGTTTAGTGATCTCAAAAATAAAAAAGGAAAGAAATTCTCGAGAGACCACATTGAGGTGACTATATCAAATTGCGGAGTGAATGGAAATGCTAAAGGTACAATTGACCATTTAGACTTTCCTCTGAGGTTGAGACATTTCCAGATCAATTTTCAATTTAGAAAGTGGAAGAGGTTAAACAATTTATTAAAATCTATGAAAGTGTTTGCTTTTAGAATAGTCTGTTTTATTATGCTCTTCTCCTTCCCCATCTTCTCCATTTCCCTAACTTGTGTCGGAAAGGAGCAGGGTTTATTGTTTTAGGCTTTTCTGAACATGCACCAGTATTTACACTGGATTGAAAGCATTTGCTTCCAATGAAAATCTTGTCTTAGATTACAACCCAGCAGTGTAATTTCCCTCCCACATGGGAGTAAAGTAGCTGTATTTGCCTAAAAACAGTAGGAAGAACAAACTGTGCATTAAGCCAAGGCTGTTTTTGGCTTGAGCTAATGATGTAATAGAAACCTTTTATTCAGGAGAGGTCACTGCCAGGGACTGAAGGGGGTGATCTGGCTCCTGCTTGAAAGGTTTCTCCATTGTATCTACATAAGTCTTCACTTAAAAAATTCTGTTCCTAATGCTTCTGCTTTCATACAGCAGAAATAAACAGGAAAGGTTCTGGTGAGTGTTACACATGGAATGCAGAAAGCCTTCCTCTCCTAATGGAGTATATAATTCAGGTGCCCTCAAGGCACGCTTTCAGGAATTCTTTTGCCTGAGGTAATGGGAAGCTAAGGTTGCTTTAAGGCCTTGATTATCTATTGATGCACAAAGCTGGAAAAAAGTCATCTCTGCTGGATTATAGTAGATATTTCCATAAATTATCAATGAATTCTCTTCTAGGCAAGCACTAGGCATTGCTCGCTAAATTAATCTGAAGGGGTTTGAGGTGGATAAAAAGGCTATTTTTTTTAAAGGTGGAAAATAATCATGGGGAGGTGGTTAAAACAGTATTGTTAGGTTGTAAGCTTTTCATTTTTAATCAGTGATCAAGTCGTATGTGTCTTTTCCTTGGTTATCTTTTGCATATTGAAAGTGGATTAGCCCATTGAAAATTTAAATGCTGTTGAGTTGTTTTCTTTTCTCATGTTTCTTTAATGAATTGTTATTTTATATGGTAAATTGCTTCTCTGAATAAAAAGGCTGTTTAAATACTGGACTTTCAAAGAATTTATTAGGCAAATCCAAGGGGACTTCTCATAAAATACTTGGTTATGCAAATAAAGAGTTTGGTTGGGTGGAAGGAGTGCTGATTTACAGATGTAGGGGTCTGGCACAGCACAGACCCCAGTAGTTCCATGCCAGGGTACATGACCTTGGCCCAGTCAGGGAACATAGCATTTTCTTCACTGATACAATGATGGCTTCGGAGTGGTGGGTTTTCATGATCTTTTCCAAGTGAACACAAGATATGTTTCTGTGAAACTTTTAATAGATAGATTTTGAATATAATAAAATTACGGATTTTTAAGGAATAAAAGTTTAGAATCAGAAAAGGTTTGCAAAAGTTTTGCATTTATAGCATATTCTGTAATAATAGTAGAAATGTTGGAATTAGTTTGTTCCTCACCCAACAAACTTTCTAAACTTCATCTCAGTACAAGTTAAGGCAATTGAAAAAAAGAAACTTGAGGGACGCTTTTCTTTTCTTTTTTTCACAGGAGAGAGATGGGTCTGCTGAGGGAGCAGTTAAAAACAGTTGATTAGTTGCAACATACCTACTATAGATTAAACAGAAATAACTGAAATTGAACTAGAGAATTATTTTTTTATGTAGGACCTAATAACAGAAATGAGAAATACAGAAATTCATGAAGCCGTAAAAATGAACCTGAGGCTATGTGCCGGAAACTTGTCTTACCAAAGTTTCAGGTTCTTTGGGTCGTGTAGTTGGCTCTCCAATGGCTTATTTAACCCAGTGAATGTGCTCTTGGGTGTATTTTTTTTACCTCGTTTCTAAGCCTGGCTGCTATAGCTCTTCTGTTTGGGCCCAGATCAACCTGTCGGTTTCTAAGAGAACGGTTGACCGAGCTAAGCTACTTTTTAGTGTAATGGGTCTTGTCCTTTGTTGTTTTCCTTTTTGACTTTGATGCCAAGGCAAAAAATACCTACTTTCCATTTGTACCTTGTAACTTATTTTGAACAGCTATATGGGTTAAATTTTTATTTTTTCTTATTAAACATGGCATTATAAAAAAGAAATACTACCTTTTTTAGTTTCATTATGTCACAGAGCCAAAATATTTTCTAGAATAAAGAGTGTAAATGTTATAATAAAAATCAATAGAAAAATAGGATCCAATATAGAGGAGTATGTTAGCAGGTGATTTTTCAATGTGAAAAATTTAAACCTAGCATGAATTTTAGAAACTGCCTGAATTATTAGTGTAATACAATTCCAATTTACTGTTAATTTAGCACTACCTTATTTGATTTACACAGTAATTGTTTTTTAATTAAGAAACTATGTCAGGGGTTTTTCCCTTACTAAACTTGATGCTTTCTCTCTATTACAAGAAAAATTATATTTTATTTGAAGCATTCCTATGTCAAACTGCTTATATGATGGATTACCTACATTTCCCCATCCTAGTTTAACTAGTCTTAAGATAGATCACTTGTGGAAATAGTTGATATCTTAAATGAATCTTCTCACAAGTCAATGTCACTGACTGTGGGATTTGAATGCCCAGGCAGCCATAGTGCCACTGCTAATGACTGTCACCATGTTTAACTCCCCAGTAGGAGTTACACTTAACCTGTCTCAGCTATACATATTGGAATAATTACCATAGCAACAAAGCCACAAGGGGATTGGATATTTCCCTCTGTTCCCTTTGACTTTTGGCAATGTTCTTTGGAAGAAGTTCTTTAGACCTGACTACTCTTGAACCTAGGCCTTGTTCTTTCTCTTTGTCTTGGAAAACAAAACACAACAAAAAAACAGTACCAAAGAAACTATTAATCACTTAAATTTGCTCTTTTGGTTTTGTTTATATCCAAAGGCATTCTATTTGAATAAAGCATGTCAAGGTAGCATCAGTCAAAATTTGATTCACTATGTTTGCAGGTGATGGCTTGGACAACAGTGTAGCTTCCCCCAGCACAGGTGACGATGATGACCCTGATAAGGACAAAAAGCGTCACAAAAAGCGTGGCATCTTTCCCAAAGTAGCCACAAATATCATGAGGGCGTGGCTGTTCCAGCATCTAACAGTAAGTGGATTCTAAATGACATATGTAAACTAAATATGGACAATGAACCAGTTTTTATACAAAATAATGAGAAAAAAGTGATCCCTCTGGACTTGAAATATTTAATAAATAACCGTGTTCCCACAGTTTTTGCAAAAGTGTTAGCACTTATTTCTTAGATACATACCCCAAATGAGAAATTTTATTTAAAATTCACGATTGTGATTTTGTTAACTTTCATAAGTTAAAAGGTTTAGGTGTTCATGTGCACTTGTGATTTTAAGTATGTGTATTAATGATGTTGCTTTTCTAAGTGTGACCCTTAAGTGCTCAGAACCATCTCCTACTAAGAAGAAAGTAAGACAAACCCTAGAGAGAGACTTAATATCTTCTGATGCTTTAGTGGATCTTTACAACAAATGGTCCACAAAAATTTAAATCATGTTGCAATGGCAAGATGATCACATAATTTGCTTTTAAGTGGTTTGAATGCACTGGCTTCCATTACAAAGCATTCATGTAAGTCGGAGCTCCACAGTGAAAGTTGTCCCTGTATTTAGAACTGTAAAGGAAAACAGCAATATAGAGTCAGCTCTTCCTGTGTAGTCCCTTGTGACTTTTCAAGCAGAGTAACAGTTTATATTGTCTGTGCAAGTATTGCTGTTTTCACTGCAGGAATTCTCCTGGAGATGTGAGAAACTGGACATTTGGGGCTTTATGCCACTGGGGGGTTTGTTTTGTTTGGTTATTGTTCTGAATGAATTTTATGTTCAAACTATTTATAAGAATAATATTTTGGTGGATATTTTTGTAAGTGCATACTGATTTAAAGAAGACACAATGAAGATTTGTGGATAAAATAATATTTTAAAAATCAACAAAATTGTTGACCAGGGGAATTTCAATATTAGAGACAAAGGATGAATTTAGACAGGTTGTAGCAAAGTTACATAGATGGATAAATGTTAAAAACTCTTGAGGGTTGTTTTTTAATATCAGGAGAAAATATTTTGTGTTACTATTTTTGTCTTAGCTTGCTTTTCCTAAAGTCATTTTTTCCTTAAATATTAAAGTTAATCTTGTATTATTATAAACACTTGCAGAGCCTGTTTACCTTCATACCTGGGCCCACTTTCAAAGCCATGTTCCTCAGTGAGTTTTACAGGTACAGAGAGAGAAACTTAGGGGATGTCTGAAGGTCGTGTTGGTTCTGCTCCTCTGGATAGAGGCTGTGCCTCTAATAATGCTCAAGGGCATAAATTAATCCAGATTTTCCAGCGTCAGTGAATAAGATAAAAACTGAGAGCAGCAGGAATAGCTTTAAAAAAAAAGAAGTTTCCTCCCTTCTCTTCTTCCCCTCATAATTCCAAACAGTAACTAGACTACACTACAGTTTTTGAGTAAACTTTAGGGCTTGGCTGTGCTGGAAATTAGTTGGAGATTTAGCTTGTTTGAGCTGTTTTGATTTTAACATCATATTAGGTTTACCTAGAATCTGATTCGGGCACCATTACTTATCTGACACCTGTTGCATGTGTGTAGATGTTTCAAGATGTGACTCCTGCAAGTTCCTCACTGACGATTATCAATCACTAATGAACTGGGGGAGAGAGGACTCAGGTCTTGAGGGCATATCATGAAAAACAAATGATACGACATTTAGATAAGAAGTGGCAATTGGTCAAAGGTGTGGTACAATGATGCTGATGCAATGATGCTGATATTTTATCTCCAGAGCTAACCAGCTAACTTGCTGTGTGGAATGAGTTGGTGTGGTGGATAAAATCAGGTTGGCCCTGAAGTCACAATCAAACAATTTCTGTTTCCTAGACTAACAGAAACAATGAATAGATTTCTTTAGCCCCCATCTCAATCTGCAAAGGAGTTTTGGCTTTACTTGAAGCTGAGGTGCCCCTGAATAAGATATAATCAAATACTGGTTCAGACAGAATCAGGAGAGAGAGAAGCAAGTTATTTTATGCAGCCACTAGTTTTCCTGTTTTTCTAGGTTGTACCCTTGTGAAGACCCTTGCAGAGAGCTACATTATCTTCTTGAAACAAACAAACAAACAAACGAACAAACAAAAAATACCCAAATAAACTTTCTAACAGCTCGCATGATTTTACATGCATTGCATTGCTTATATGGACTATGTGTTTGTTACTGGGGCAATTGTAATAGAAATTATTCATGAACTGCCTGATTTCTTGAGACCTGAATAATAGTCTTCAGTTTTGAGGTCTTTGCTGGCCTGTGCCACTGCCCTGGAAGGGGAAGCCCATTCATCCACATTTCCTCAGCTTTCTGTGAATGTTTATAGGTGTTACCTTGTGGTTTCCATTGGATATTTCTACCCCCATTACCCACTCCAATGCCATCTGCTCATACAGAAATATTGATTAATGATAATGGTCTGTAGATAGCTAATTGTTCTTATAACATCATCTGAAGAGCAAAGTTAGGAGATATGTTTAAATTTTTCATCTTTTCCTTCCCCCAATGAAAAAGATTCCTTCCCACTTCTCTAATTGCAAGAGCAAATAGACCTCCAGTTATAAGGAACACCCGTTACCCTTGTTTTGTAATCCTTCTTGAAGGAATGCATGGACTGCTTAGGTAATATTTATAGTAAGGAGCTAATTTTAATAAATTCTATTTTAAAAACCTATAGAATCTAAAGAGAGTTTTGTTGTTGTTTGTCTAAATGTAAGTAACCACTGACATTTCAGTACTAATTCTTTAGTGACTTTATTTCAAGTTCTGAGAGGTCTTCGGGGATGCACAATTCATTAGGAAGACTGTACAAATTTTAAATGGTCACATCATTGTTATGTGATTAATGCAACTTATCTAGGAAATCCTTTCTGAAATCTTGCTAGATATAAAAAAGCCACTGAAATTCTGGCTAATTAAAACAATAGCAATACCAATTTATTAGTAAATTGTAAACTAATCTTTTTTTAAATTTCAAAGACGTATTCAAAAACCTCTCACACCTTTTGAAAGCAAATTGCTATTTCTTTTTAAAATAAATGGATCAATCCTTCCACTGGGTTTATTCAGTGAAGAAATCTGCCCTTGAAAAGGCTTTAAAGCATTTCTGTGTTAGAAGAGTAGAATAGGCCCTGAATTAAAAACCAAAACACAACAAAAACCAACTTTCTGGATTTGTACCCCAGCTACATGAGAAGAAAAATGTGGCAGTCTCTAGTTATCCACAGGTAGACTTAATCAGTAGCACATTTTACTACTCCAAAGAGAGAACTAAAGCCTCATTCTTGGGCTCACAGTCTCTAGCAAGCTAAACTGGACATACTTGTATATAATGAAAACAATAAAAGAAAAAGGAAATGAGTTTTAAACTTTAGTGATTAGGGGGTAAGAAGAAATTTCAGTGAGGTAAATTCCCAGCTTAGGCTTAGCTGAGCATTTGCCAGAGTTGATAAGTAGAGAGGGTCTCTTAAAAGAAACTATTCCCTGGAATTGAAAAGAATGACTGACATGATTTAAATAATAAGAGAGAATTAGAAAGAAAATAAAGGCATTTATTAATAGAAATACTTACATTTGCCTGAAGATAAATTATTGCAAACAATTAAAACATGCTTAATATTTGCATATGAGTCACTGTGTATTCACAATCAGTTCAGGGGCATATGTCATATCAAGGTTTCTTTTTCCTTCTTGAAGGCATTATTCCAACTGTAAACATAGCCTGTGATGTCATAGTGCTTAAGCTGGATGTGTTTTGCATATTATCAGTTCTTTTGCTACATAGTGTTACAAAGATATGTGTCCAAAGGCTTAGTGAAAATGAAGAAAAAGAATACATGCCACGTTTAAGGTAAAAATCAAGGTTCTCTTTTCTTTTTTGTTTTCCTATCCTATCATATTGCAGCCTAAAGTATAATGTAAATAGAAAAGCGGTTAATGTGGTTCTTATGTAAAATATGCAGTGACTATATTTTCCTGCATGGAGCTCCTGTGCTTCCAGGAATACTGAAAGCTAGGGAGAAGGGAGGTAGTTAGAAAGCATACCTACAGATCCAGGGGAAGCAAGCATTCACGGGTCAATATCCGGCATTGACCAGTCGGGATGGTGATCCTGACGGTGAACTGATTTTCATTCACACTCTCTCCTACTCCCCATCCATTCACCCTGAGGATCCCATTTGGTTAAGCCTTACTATAGGGACAAACTTTGCTTCTAAGTTAGACACACTTATGTGCCAAGTGTTTTTGTTTCATTTTCTTTCTTCTTTCTTTCTTTTTTTGTGTATGTGTGCACTTCTAGCCTGGAAAATTTGTGTGTGTGTGTGGCCAAATTTATGTCTTGATTTCTGATTTATAAGACTTCCCTCTCATTGTGGATAAAGCCAATGCGAGAGGTTGTAGAATCTTCCAGGTTGAGAATAGCGTTTCCATAGTAACACTATTAGATGAAAAGTGCCCTGCGGGTCCGCCACTCTAAGGACGGAGTAAATGGAATTGAATTGGGAATTGAATGCTCTGGAAGAGACAGATGTTGTTTCATTGGTTTCGTTTTTAGTAACAAGATCTGTTGGAGTCATCTTAGTGTCATATCTCTCCTTGCCATTTTGGAAGAATTATTCTCTAAACGTTATTAATTATTACAATGAAAAAGTACATCTAATTGGTATCTGGATAATCCATTCCGTTGATCAAAGTTAGGAAAAGAATAGAAGGACTTATAGGTAGGCACATGGGCAGGTAGTAGATGAAATTTTCTCCTCTCCTCCCATTTCTATTTCTCTTTTTATTGCCTACCTCTGTACTCTGCCAGTTTGAACAGTGAATATTCCTTTTAAGCCTTACGGGCCAGCATCCTTCAACAACCTATCCTGAAAGATCTAGGGGGAGTCCTGAGAAGGTGGCGGGGCAGGACAACTATATTCTCACATTCTTGCCCAAACTGTTCATCAGGGTATTTGAGAAAGGCAGTTTCTTCTTCAAACTAGTCCTAATCTACCTTAATTGTCATGTGCCTGAGACAAGGGAAGTGGCTTGTGGAGATAGCAGGTAACTTTGATTCCTTCTTCACTACGTATTATCCGCAGACAGATCATTAAATTAAGAGCCTTGAAAACTAGTATGAAGGTGTGAGGAGATTTTTTTTTCCTTGCAGATGTCCATGTACCCTATCAAAAATTAGCTCTTTTACATACATAAGAAGAATATTTTCATAGTTTTTACTTTTTCCCTTACATGTAACTGCCATTCACCTTCACTTCTGACCAAAGCTAGGCTTTGCTGAAACTAACCCAGGCTTGGATGACAAAATCCTTTATCTGAATTTTAAAAGATCTCTGCTACTTTGTAGATAGCGTATTTCAACTTTGACTAGATAAGGACCTTGACTATTTTTTACTCAAGTGGGAATCATCGGTCTGGGGAGGGAAATGGAGTTGATTATTTAATTACTTGAGGGGAATATTGGAATGCCCTAATTTTTCTGTGATATACATCATATAAACTCTGTTTTAATAATGAAGTGGGTGGTTTCCAGATTCTGGGGCAACTGCCTTTTTCTTTTCCTTAGCTGGTTATTGAAATCCTAATGGGATGGGTGATGAATTTTCTTAGGTCAGGTAAACTGAAAAGGCTACAGCTGGAATTCTTCACCCAGAAGAATCGGAGTTAATACTAATGATCATTGTGAATTAGAAGATCAAAGGAGAAGCATCAGCCTGTTCTCCACATTGTTGCCCCAGAGGCCATTAGTGACCTGGCAAAGCTTTCTCCCAGCCTTCTCTGTACCTCCTTCCCCTTGCCTGGGCCTTTCTTCCCCACTCGTAGTTATGCACCTCTGACCTGGGGTAATTACAGTCAGTTGATGAGGAAGCATGGGGGAAAACAATCGAAAGCAAAATCAAAAGTCCAACTTTAAAATTGCCTGCTTATCCAAGTATATAGCCCTTCTGAGCACACGACCTCTGTCTGAGACTCTATGTTACTGTCAGAGTATGAGTGCGATTTTTGTGAGCAGTGAAATAAGTGGTTTATTCATTTCACCAATGGTTGTTTCACTATAAGAGACTTTTGTAGAGTCTGGCTGGCAATTTGTTAGATCATTCTAAAAATTTTCTTATTTTCCCAAGGTTAAGATACAGATACACGATAGTTTGGTTTTCTGATATAGTCTTAATTGGGCTGATTAAATAAAGGATTATTTGTAAAATAAAAGTGCCCATGGACTTTTTACAATTTGTTGGGTTGTTACTGATGCATGTAACTGAACAACAGCAAGCCATTTGTACTTCAAAGTGTATATCAATATCATGTCTTCTTTTTATTTTAATTAGTGATGATATATTTTTAAAGATAAAATATCAAACTTGGTCACTGAGCATGCACCTCAATTTATCTTTCAGATTAAAATTGGAGTACCACAAGTATACATGTGAGTGTATGTATATTTTTTTCACTAACTCAATCCAACCCCTAGGAATTTCATGCAAGTTTGGTTCTTTCTTTCTCCATGTTTAAGATTCCTAGTGAAGATACCTTGTCTTAAAATATGAAGGTTTGACAGCGGGAAAATCAGATAGATTTATTTTATAAAAGATTCCAGTGTTTTGGATTGTTTTGTTTTCGTTGGTTGGTGGTTTTGCCAGTAGAAGTAAATCTACATGTCATGGAATTTAGGATCCTAGGACTTAACTGTGAACATCCACATCATATCTGTCTCTCATGCTAAAGTGTGAGTATAACTATCTGCTCATGTATGTCCCTACCCCTGCCATCTATGAATTTTAGTAGAGAAGACTGATCCATTTTACATCTTTTAACCCCCTAAGTAGCCATGTCCAAGGTTCTAATTTTTCTTCTTGTACTGATGTAGGTCCATGTCAGAGGGCAACCAAGTAGTGGAGACCACGTTGCAACGGTCTGTTGCTCAGTTCACAAAACACTATGGGCCATGACCCAAGCTTACCTTTGATAGATTGAAAGCCATGTGGTAGCAAAAAAAAATATTTGATTGATGCTCCAAGGCAGTAATGATAGGGATTGTGTAGATCCACATCAAAATGATTGCTTCTGATATGTGAGCACTTTCACTTCAGTATTGCTCACCCTTCCTTGTGCAGAGTCCAGAGTGTGGGCAACTTGGCTAGCTAGCCTCTGTGGACTTGATAGTCACTTCAGTGTGTCAAGAGCCAGAGAGTGGGATCAAGAACTCAGATAAGGCATCTCTTTCTTGGTGGGCCAGTGAAGAGCCTCCAGGAGGAAGCAGTAGCTGAAAGGGTTATGCTACGCAACCTTCTAACATTTTAAAGACTTTTTAGTCCTTGTTTTTCCTTGCCATTGCAAAACGCCTTCACTCAGAAAATTATAGCCCAGTGAGCACGGGTCCCAAGATGAAATGTATTCCTCTATCTAAAGAAAAGGTAGACCTTAAATAACTTGATGTTATGAAGGCCAGCATCCTAAATTAGTTGGTATTTAAATGAGATAGAAATGACTTGGTTTTATGTTTTTAGAAATATTCTGAAATTGGTCTTGGTAACTGCTTGAATTTGAATGTCCTGTTGGCATGATCTCTTAAAAAATGGGGTGATATATATTAATTTAACCTTGTAGCTGTCTTTGCATTTCATTTCTTAATAATCTATGGTCAGTTTTTATCTGTTTCCACAATTACCTTTGTTGCTAGCATCCCTGCAGTACCCAAGTGCTGTCATTTGCCACATGACACAGATTACCCTGAGAATTTGGTATCCTGGGAAGTTTTTGGGATGTCCAGAGACCAGCAGGTATAGCTTTTCTTTCAACGTGAACACTTGTCCTATGAAAGATCAAGGTCATTTCTGTTGCAGTTTATAGACGTTTAGAAAAAATTCTTATCTATTATTTAAAGAAAAGCCAGTTGGCCGGGCGCGGTGGCTCACGTCTGTAATCCCAGCACTTTGGGAGGCCGAGGTGGGCGGATCCTGAGGTCAGGAGATCAAGACCATCCTGGCTAACTTGGTGAAACCCCGTCTCTACTAAAAATACAAAAAAAAAAAAATAGCCGGGCTTGGTGGTGGGCGCCTATAGTCCCAGCTACTCAGGAGGCTGAGGCAGGAGAATGGCATGAACCCGGGAGGTGGAGCTTGCAGTGAGCCAAGATTGGGCTACTGCACTCCAGCCGGGGTAACAGAGAAAGACTCTGTCTCAAAAAAAAAAAAAAAAAAAGAAAAGCCAACTTTCCCAACTTCAAGGGGAAAGAACTTCACAAAATTAATTCGTTGAAAAAATAAAATAAAATATTCTCCTGCCTGCATAATGTGACTTTTATTATATTTTTAAAAATTCAGCTATTAATTGCTTGGCTATTTTGACATTGGATTATTCCATCCTTTCAACAGCTGAAGGAAAAAAATTTATCGTAATGCTAAATAAAAATGTAATATGTACATATGTGGTGCTTTATTGTTTAATATTTTCCTATACACTGGATTCGTAAGACTATCCTGTAAGGTGGGCAGCATGACAAAAATGAAGTTTAGAGAAGTTAATGATTTTTCTCAAGATCAAAAGCGAGGAACTGGCTGAGCTTGAACCAGGATCTCCTGACTTGAATTTCCATGTGCTTTCCACCACGCTGCGTCTCAAACACACAGCAAATCAAATTGCATTGTGAGAGTTCAAAGATATAATTATAATCTCATTCCACAAGCTAGCTAATTAGTATTTTTAAAAAATAAAAATATGAGCCAGAGGGCTTGGCATAAAACTTCATAATGCAATCTGATGGTTATTAGTAACTAAGGGTCAAGGACGGTCCGTCCCTATCTGGAATCTTTTTCTACAGATATCTGCCCATAAAAAAGGCAAAGAAAGCTACAGCTGTTGATATTTTGCGACAATCTTGATAATTTTTGCGTTTTTGGAATTTCATATTTTAAACATTATTTAATGGCTCCTCCGTCCTTACAGAAATATGTAACTCTCTACCCATGTCTGTTACCAACAATGTCTGTGATAGTGCTTTGGGGGGTGAAGAATCTTTCCTCATGCAGATCCTAACTAAACCTTCTAACACAGAATTTAGCTCCTTGAAGATTTTTTTTTTTTTTTTTTGCCTGTCACGTGGCCAGGACGCCAAAGAGCTGTGTCTTTAATTTGCTTTATGGAGATAGAGGAAACTGCTTATGCAGCCCCGATTACTCTTGAAACTACAATCCAACTGTCATTTCTCAGCAAAGAAGGCAGCTAAACCCAGGAGAATTAAGCCGCCGCTCTGGGGTATGACATCAAGGTCTGATCATTTTAAAGCTAGTAATAACCAGAATCCTAAAATTCTTATGAATAAAATGTAATTTTAGTAATGTTTCCATAAACAGTGGTAATGGTGGCATTTTAGTAGGCAGTGACATTAGTCACATCGAAATTGTACCACATTGGCTTTTAAATTACTCCACCTGTCTGTATGAATAGAATTTTCAGTGTAAAAGCAGAGAGACAGCTGCTGCTAATGTCTCCTTCTCCCTGTGCAGATAATGCTGGCAAATCTACATGCAGAAAGGACTGGCTTGTGATGTAAAATGGTACCTGACCCCGCTGGCTCCTGAGCTACAAAGCAATACCTTTAATTACCAGTGGCTGTGTTTAGTTGTTGATATAAAAATGTCAGCTTCCAGGAGTGTAACCTTAGGTTCACTCTCTCTAGTAATGTCACCCATCGTACAATATTTTTCTTCCACCCACATCCGTAATGCGATGGGTGAGCATTTATCTTGATGTGTTTCAGAAACATGCAAGGCATTAATACTTAAAAGGAAAACGCCTAATACTGTAGGAACTTGATTGATGATCTTTCCGTTGGAGAAGTTTTAAAGATTAGTGGAATTTGGTTCCTTCTTTCTAGCCAGAACAGAAATATGGCATGCTGTTTGTACCTTCAAAGGGCTTATCATCATTCATCTAATACAAATACAGGTTCTTATGTGAGGATCATGGCAGGCATGTCATAGAGCAGAAAGGGTAAAGAATGGAGGGGCTTGAGAATATAAAATCTGTTACTACGTGCCCATGTTTCCTATTGATAGATGAAGAAGTTTACATTTTAGAGAAGCCCCTTTGCTCTTAGCCATTTGGTTATGGTTCTACTGTGGCAGCTCCATTGAGACAACAGTGGGCCAGGCGAGGGGATCCTCCTGTTGGAGATGCCTGTTGCCAACGATGTATTTGATGAAATGGTAAATAGGAGATATACGTGTCTGGCTCATTGGCAGGCATTCTTTTTGACTTCTTTCACACAACTGGTGTTTTCGTGTTTAATTGAACAAGGAATGAGTAGTAAATGAAAGCTGCTGCCTGAAATCCCACTGTGAGCATGTTTTGCACTTGGCTCCCCAGTGACAAGGCAATTTGTGAAATTATGTGACGGAGTAATTAGATGAAGCCAGGGCTTCTGACTGTTGCCATGCATATGTGGCGAGGGTTTGTTGGGAAGAGGGAGGAGGAGAAAAAAAATAGATTATTACTCTGGCAAGTCGGCTCAAAGCTTCTTCATTTATTTGTAAACAGAATATTTAGTGACCGCATAGGAAGTAGCTATAATCACCAGCTCATAAAGAAACCACAGTAGAGCTTTTGGATTTTTGCAGAGTGCTCATGTAAAATTTAAGCTGGGAGGCAGAATCCCTGTTAATGTAATTAGGATCTAATTTACCACCCTTTGCACACAGATGTAATAATGTCTAGATATTTATTCTATCTTTAAGCACGTTACATATACCTCAGTGCAGCAGTTACCGAACAGAAACAGGTGTGAGCACTTTCCTAATTCGTTTTTACACTGTAAACACATAGCAATTTAAGGGAAATATTTACCAAAAACGAGGAGAAAGAATGTCTGCAAATGAGGCAGTAATGGACAGTTGCCCTTTATGTACTGATGGATTTCGCAGTGGTTAAGTAAATTAAAGCAAATGCTAGAAAAATCAATAGGCCAGCATAGTCTTGGTTTTGCCTCATAGACTTCAGGACAGAATGACAGATGTGGTGTCTATGACCCATTTAAGTATTAATGCTTGAAAAACTGCTTCTGCATGCAAGGTTGTAGGCTTAGAAACATTCTCCTATATTAAATTACAGACAATAATATTTTTAAGTATATGTTGAATTTATATGTTTCAGTTAGGTTGTTCTTATGTGTTACATTTATACTGGAAGATTAGTTGCTTAGTTGTTGCAATAGCACCATAAATCAGTTTTGAATGTTCCCACAAGGAAACATCTTCATAATGCTGTAGTTGGAAGGTGAAGATGATGTATTTTGAGCTGACGTGTATGTTGAAGTGAATATGCTCAATAGCACTCTATGTGGAAACCAAATTAAATTTAATTAAGGAGTAGATGCTCAGAGCCTTTGGAAAAAATCTGTAAAGTAGCATTCAAATGTGGCATTATAATTCAGTTAATCACCAGGGCTACAGATGCTGTATTTTACATTTGAACTCACATGGGTAACATGTCACGTAGGTCGACTGTCGTAGCGTGTGGAATTGTGGGGCTGTTCTGATGTCCTAAGTGGTAGGTGTTAGCCTCTGAAAATGAGAAGGCAGACCTTATTTGGTAGACCCTCAGAATGTTAGGTTTTCCACCCATTGTTCCCATTTCTAAAAATTCATTACCAATTTCAAGATAAATAATTTAAATACAGTCAAAATGTTGATTTGTTGACTACCAGAGATAGGAAGGCAAGGAAAGAAGCAAGGCCAAATGTACTTGTGTGTCAGAGACCAAAATTTGCTCTTATGATTGAAATAAAATGAGGCTGAAGTTATTATCCTGGTCATTGGAGGAGAAGGTGCCTTTTGTTGGAGAGAAAAAGAGTTTTGCTGGCTTGCAGTGTCCTGTTTACCTTCTTGTGCTGTCTGAACTTAGACAATAATTGCTCAACTACCTTCCTTGCTCATGACAAAGCAGGCATGGTCCAGCCTGGCTCTGGGTTTTGAAAATCAGTATGTAAAGGTGATATTGTGGCTGGGAGCAGTGGCTGTTTCCTATAGTCCCAGCACTTTGGGAGGCTGAGGAAGGAAGACTGCTTAAGCCCAGGAGTTCAAGACCAGCCTGGACAATATGGTGAAACCCCATCTCTACAAAAAGTTAAAAAATTAGCCAGGTGTGGTGGCTAATGCCTGTAGTCCCAGCTACTTGGGAGGAGGTGGGAGGATCACTTGAGCCTGGGTGTTTGAGGCTGCAGTGAGCCAAGACTGCACCACTGCACTCCAGCCTGGGCGACAGAACGGAACCCTGTCTCAAAATGAATAAATAAATAAAATTTAAAAAATTTATTAAAGTCATATCATTGGAAACATTGCTAAGTTGGTACGATGAAAAGAAGTACAGTGATTATTTAGGTTCTAAATAGAAGGCTTTAAATTTTTTTTTCACACAAATATTTTACACAAATATTTCATGAAAATGTTTACAACATTTCTCCGAATTTGTCGAATTTATCATGTGATTTAACAATGAACACATTTGGAGTTTTAACTGAGGTATAACGAGTAACTTTAAAAAAGTGAAAGTCTATCACCTGAAAAACTAGAAAATGAAAATTACTACAGAATTGAAAATTCTTTTGCTTCTTTAAAAACAGTGCTCCTTGGCTGAGCACAGTGGTTCACGACTGTAATCCTAGCACTTTGGGAGACCAGGGCAGGCAGATTGCTTGAGCCCAGGAATTCAAGACCAGGAATTCAATGGGCAACATGGTGAAACCCTGTCTCTACAAAAATACAAAACTTAGCCTGGTGTGGTGGGGCACGCTTGTAGTCCCAGCTACTCAAGAGGCTAAGTCAGGAAGATTGCTTGAGCCCGGGAGGTGGAGGTTGCAGTGAGCCAAGATCACTCCCCTGCACTCCATCCTGGGTGGCAGAGTGAGACCTTGTCTCAAAAACAAACAAACAAAAAACAACAAACAAACAAACAAAAACAGTGCTCTTTAAGCTATGGCATTTAAATTATCTGGATCTTTTTAAAAATGTAGATTCTGATTGAGAGCGTTGGGGCCTGAGATTCTGCATTTCCAGCAAGCTCCTAGTGCTGCTGGTGCTGCTGGTCCACAGACTGCAGCTTGCATAGAAAGGATCTAAGGTACACAAGCAAGATGACAGATTTTGAATGGAAAGATGATTGTTTTTCTCTATCTTTGATTTTTATACTTTGATTTTGCCCCCCTGATTTTGAAGCTTACCCCATTGTTTTTATCATATTAGTTTGACAGAATGTTTTATTTTTTCTCTGCAAACTTTCAATGCTTTTTCAGCATATAAGAAGTTCCTTTTGAATATCAAAGCACTTTCATTGGATCCCTCAAGTACTCTGAAAGCTTCTGATAGACCCAGGGCTCTGCAGAAAGACAGACTGTTTCTTCTGGGCTTGTTGACAGTACACTTGTGTGTTTGGGGTGGGTGGAGGGGTAGCCCTGAAGGTCCCATGATACAGAATGTTGTGGTTCACCTCCACCACAAGGAAACATCTTCATAGCTTCAGTGCTCTGGTGACAACATGCGGCAACGGAAGTTATCATGGAGTGAGGGCAGTGTGTGTGGCATGCTAGCCCCCAGACTCCTGCAGAGGCTCTGCAGATCAGGTAGCCTTTGTCAGTAAGAAAGTAACAGAATCACTCACTGCAGAAACAACACATATGTTTGAGGGAGAATTGCGTTTGTGCCTCACACTTCTTGCCAACTTTATGTCTGCTCCAGGAGATCCTTTTGTATTCCCACTGCCTTGTGTACTTTATCTGCCATGGGCACTGTCACTCTCAAATTTTCCAGCATCCTGGAAGGAAGGTGAATTTGCTTTCAAAAGTGAGTATCTGAAAAGTATATTTCCTCCAGTGTGGCTAAGATCTAAGGAATTATAAGTAGTGCATACCTATTAATCATTGCTTAGCAGGTAAATTCTCTCACTCATTAGAGTTCACATGCTAGATGTAGTTTCTTGAAATTAGGTCATTTATTTTGGTCTAAGTCATTGAGGATCAAAGGTCATAAGGAATCCAAAAGCCATTAGTCAGGGTTCTTTTCTGGACCCCTTAGATGTCATTGTGCGAGTCACCCATGGAAGGCCGGGCCTGGCCTGCTGTCAGGGAGCTGGCAGGGTGCCTACTTTATTTCCAGTTTGCATAGATAAAAAGCAGAGCAGCGACTCTTGGAATCACTATAAAAATAAGCTTACATAAAATCTCCATTTGAAATACAGTATGTGTGTGCCCCTGCATGCTTTCTCTTCTGGAAGCCATGGGAGCTAGAAATCAAAATTAAGAAGCGAAGAGACAGACCTCTGATGGCATTGTAGACTACTCTTTGTTTGGGTGTAGGCATTTATAATTTATGGTAAGTTTAGTGAAGACCAAATTTCCGCAAAGAATTAAAATGACAAACCAAGCATTTTAATTTGCTAAATAAAATAAAGGCATTGCTTAACCATTGTCAAACATATATATATATATATATATATACATATATATAGCTACCCCTTCTTAATAAGATTGAAGTACATTTGTCAGTATCAGAAGTGGTGGGCAAGAGATATAGTCAAATCAATTCATTTACTTCTCTCGTTGAGCCCTGTGAGTCTCAAGCCCACACCCTGAAGTGAAAACATCGTCGATGACCAAAATGACGGGTGCTCAGGACTTACTTCCTGAAAGATGTTCATATTGGACCAGACACCACGAGCACTCAGCAACATTCATCACTTTGTTCAAAAGAGACCGAAAAAACTGTGGGGTGAATTTGCAAGGGAAAAAAGGCCAAATATACATGCATGAAATAGCATACGTTTGAATTTCTAAAAGTCAGACAGCAAGCAAGTATCCTATTCTATTTTAAAAGATTATTAATTGTTATTTAATAGTCAACTTGCATGTGATCTTACAATTAATAATTGTATCCCCATTTCACAGATGAAGGAACTGGGACAGAAAAGGTTAAAGATCTAACAGCCATCTTAGTGTACAATGAAGTTGGGACTGGAAACAAAACTCAGGGCCATAAATTTCAACTTCCTGGAGCTTACCACGTCCATACTCTGACACTTAAAATTATGACTTGTTATTGTTCTTGAAATTGTCCTGCATACACAGTTGACTAGAACTAATGAGAATGGAGGCAGAAGTCCACATAGCCCCATCAGAGTCATGCTTTTGACTCAGTTATTCCAGAGCAATCACAACTGCTGTATAGTCAGCCAGAACTGGGGGCCCCTGTGTAGCCCGTTCGCTGTCCCTAGATATCTCTGTGGTTCTGATACCTGTATTGCAGTAAAAGCAAGTGTGTGTGTGTGTGTGTGTGTGTGTGTGTGTGTGTGTGTGTGTGTTGCGGGGAGACAGGGATCATGCTGGCATTAGGGCCTTTATCTATGAATACCTTATGCTTTTTGGTTTGAGGAGAGATGGCTAGAATAGTTTCCATGATGTGATGACTTAATCCCACCACACTGCAGGAAAAAGCAACTTTCAAACCTGCTTGTTATGTTACCCACCATAAATCATGGCAAAACTTTAGGCCACATCTACCTTATCTTTGAATTGCAATATAAATGGGGTCATGAAAAGTTTTTTTCCAAGAAAGTCAAATGCTTTTTGAGGGCCTACTATGTACAAGGAACCATATACATCTGGAACGTTCTATGATGTTTGAAAAGGGCATGGATCTAATCTCTGGTGCAGTTTATAGAAAGCTGGAGTGAGCAAACAGTCAGGAGACAAATATAACAGTTTAGGTAAGAAGGCTGTGCTGTAGGAGTACAAAGAAATGAATGAGTAGAAGATATGTTGGAGGTAAATCTGTACCTCATAAATAGAAACATTCATTCAGTTACCACCACAGACACTGGAGATGTATATAGAGTCACAGATCCAGAGAGTGCCAAGAGAGAAAAGGAGGAGGCCAAAGATATAATTTGGGGGATGATTATTTCTGAAGGCTCTCTGGAGGAAAAACCTAGAGAAAGAGAGAGGAACAGACAGACAGGTCTCTGTCAAATACAGAGGTGGCATGAATTAATTTCTGGGTCCCTTCCAGCTCCAATGCTTTATTATTCTAATACAAGCAAGGAAGGTACAGTGGTAAGAAAGTCAAAGAATCCATTCCCCACACTAAATCCATCATGGCTCCCAAACTGGCTCTCCTTGCCGTCAACATCATTTCAGTTCATGACATCACCATAGACCCAGAAGCTCCAACTCAGCTGAGACCCAGGAGTCATCCTGGAAGGTTCCTCTCCTTCCCCCTTCACAGGCAGTTGCTCATCCCTGAGTTCCATCAATTCTGCCTCCTAAACACTTCTCCATTCTTCTTCCCACCTAGCTCCATTGCCACTGCCACAGGTCAGTCCTCTATGTCTCCAGCTTTCTCAGTTTGTTCCCCAGCCTTCCTGCCTCTCACATTGGTCCCTTATAAACCATCCCTTATTTTGACACAGTTTTTCTAAAACAAAACTTGGCTAAGTCTCCTCCTACTTAAAATCCTTTGATATCTCCCTACTACCCATAGGATATGAGACAAACATCCGTGGTGTGCCATTCAAGGACCCCTTGAGGTCTGGCACTGGTGCCCTGAGTGCCCTGGCGCCTCTCTCACCATTTCCATACAGGCTCCCCATGCATGCCATGCTGCAGCCAAGCTGAAGGCTTACAGGTCCCCATCAGTGCTGCACGGTCTTGTCCTCTGTGCACCTTACATGCTGTTCCCTCATCTAAGATACATCACTTCCATGACCCCTTCTCTATTTGACACTTTCCTCCACATCCTTCACATCTTAGTGCAATTGTCACTGCTTGGGGAAGCCATTTGTTGTTTTCCCCAGGAGAGGGAAAGTGGCCCCTGCCACCAGGTCCACAGCACCTTGATGAGACTCTGATAGGGAGTGCTTATCATAGTGACTGTTTATTTATGCTGTGCCTTTCTATCTAGAGGTCAGGATTTAATCTTTGCTCTCTACATCTTCAGAGCTGTACTATAGATGCTTGGTATTATTTATTGACCAAAGCAATGAGTACAGTTGCAAAACAGAAATGACCAAACTCTGGGAGCTTTATAAAGTAGAAAGGCTGGAAAAGATCCTGATATAGGGGTTAGGATATCATCAGTGACTTTTGTCATTTATTTGTTTATCTACTTCTTCTTCTTCTTCTTTCTTTTAGAAACGGGGTCTCAGTCTGTTGCCCAACCTGGAGTGCAGCAGTGCAATCTTGGCTCACTGCAGCCTCCACCTCCCAGGTTCAAGCAATCCTCCTGCCTCGGCCTCCTGAGTAGCTGGGACTATAGGCACATGCCACCACACTGGCTAACTTTTTAAGCTGTTTGAGGCATTTGGAAGAGAAGAAGTTGTATTATGAGGCATATGATGATACGCAGTGGAGGCAGCAAAGGTAGATCCTTTTGCAATCACTTGAGGAAATACACTAAAGGTTATACTTTAGACAGAAGCTTCAGGAAGTGGTAACAAGAAGGCATGGTTTTTCTTTTCTTTTTTTAATATTTAGGAGAAAGGATATTTGAATATGTTTACATATAGAATTGAATTCAGCTATCTTTCCTGGAATTGCTACTATGTTCCATGCAATTTGTTAATGCGCAGCCTACTTACTTAGGCAATAGAGACCTTTGAAGATCAAAGTAGAGAGGGACTGAATAATGAAGCAAGAATCAAGGGTAAGCTGGCAGTGGAGGGGAGGGTGATGGGACTCAGAGTAAGAACATAGCAATAAGGAAGAAGTCAGAGAAATTTAGAAATGAAGAAGGCTGCTATTCTCCTCCTGGATCTTTTAGCAGGCTGGAGGCAGGGTTAACTGATGAATGTCCAAGAAGTGGGATTAGGAGGTGGAGGAGAATGGAAGTCATTTGGAAAAATTGCTGTTGGGAACACAGTAGGCAAAGCAAAAAAAAAAAAAAAAAAAAGGAAAAAAAAAGATAAAAAGACTTTCAGAGTGTAGTTGAGAATACATATAGAAGTAGCACTAGATACCACACTGTGACCAAGGACTGGCTAGACTTTTAACAGGCACATTTCATAATCAATCTGTTTTTCACATGTTAAAATGAAGGCAATAGATGAATTCTTAGTGGTTTTCCACAGGAAAATAATTCCATTTTCTATTCCTTAAAAATTAGTAACACGGGGCTGGGTGCGGTGGCTCACGCCTGCAATCCCAGCACTTTGGGAGGCCGAGGCAGGCAGATCACGAGGTCAGGAGATCAAGACCATCCTGGCTAACACGGTGAAACCCCATCTCTACTAAAAATACAAAAAAATTAGCTGGGCATGGTGGCGGGCGCCTGTAGTCCCAGCTACTCGGGAGGCTGAGGCAGGAGAATGGCGTGAACCTGGGAGGCGGAGGTTGCAGTGAGCCAAGATGGTGCCACTGCACTCTAGCCTGGGTGACAGAGCAAGACTCCATCTCAAAACAAAAAAAAAAATAGTACCACGGGGAACATTCATTGAACCCCAATCTGAGTCACTGAAGTTTGTACTATCATATGTAGGTTAGTGAACTCGAGATTGCATTAAAGGTTTTATCTCAGTTTTGGAGGAAGTTATCATGCAGTTATTGTACATTATCTTTCAGTACTGGTTGTATAAGTTTGCAAACTTGTTATTGATAACCTTTGCATGTGAGTTCAACAAAAACCATGCAAATGCAGCTGTCTGCTAAGATAAATGTTTTTTCTTGCCATGTTATTTGAGAGAAAAGGGGGGTTTTAAATTTAATTAAGACAAATCCACACAACATTGTAAAATATCTGAGCAACTGTACCTGTTAACAGGCGAACAATCTCAGATATGTTCTGGAAAACCTTCCTCTGCTGGAAGCCTTATTTTTAGCAATGGGAAGGAGAGATGACTGGCTTGAACAGACTACTTTAGCTTCACAAGTTGAAGGTGAATTGATCTTGACACTGCTCCAGAAGAATCTACTGTTGTCATTTTGGCTTGATGGTAAATGATATACACCTGGCTTCATGAAATAAAACGGTACCCTACACATAATGAACACTCATCACCATATACAAAGAATAGTTAGCTCAGTGTGATCATCAAGTCACAGATGACTCATGTGAAGTCTCTCTGTTTAAATAGGAAGGACTACTGACAAGCAAACATGCTCACAGAAAAATAGCTAAGTAGCGAAATAAATAAATAAAGGGCTCAGTAGTCCTTCAAACATGTATTAGAAAACAAATTAAAAATTGGTCTCCAATACTGTAAGGCAATGTCATGACAGTGTTGGAAAACCAACTCCCTGGTAGCTGGTGTATTGCGGACATTTCTGCCCTTGTCTTTGGGAGTGCCACGTACACGGTTACACAATGCATAAAGGCGAGGGTCATTTCTAGGACAGATAATTGAACATTAATACTCGCTGACATTGTCGAAGGAATGATATGTCAACCTGACAGGGCCTATGTGCTTGCATCTGCTGATTGGCTGCGGACGAAGGCCCTGTGTGTCAGGATGAGACCCCAGGCCTGACTGCAGCAGGGCCAAGGATGCGGCGGCCATTAATCATGAGCTGCCATCTTGAGCCAAGATAGTGTCTGTAAAATCACTCGACATCCTGTGTGTGGCTGGCAAGTTCCATCTGTTGTATACTAGAGTTTGGTAGGTATGGCTCTCAGTTTAAAAAAAAAAAATCATCGCAGACCTTTTGGTTTGCATCATCTAAGCAGAATTTTGGGTGGACCAGATGTCCTTTGCATGTATTTCTTTCTTTTTTTTTCTGAAACTAGTTATGACTAGTTTTAGTGGCTAAAAGGGAGGTTCTGAGGTGGAGTGTCTTCTGTTCCTGTGGGAATTAGTTTTGATGAGTTTCTGGTTTCCTGATTCACCATAGATAGTCAGTATAATGAAGAAATTCAACAAGAATTAAACTGAAGTTACTTGCTGTGATTTATTTTTTCGATTCTCTACAAAATATTAAACCCCGTAGGCAGATTTTTGAACAGGGAAAAAGAGGTCTATGCAATTATTTTCTTATCCCTGAAATCACATGAACAGCACTTTCCTCCCTCATTTATAATAAATCTTTAGTGAGTTAATTCTGTTGCTGCAGTATTTCCACAGCCAACACTTTACTGAACATGTAATCTTTCAGAGAAAAAAAAACAAAAACATGGAACAATCACGAGGCCCTCTGACACTCACCCCAATTGTACCTTCTTAAAATAGGGGTAAACACTCTGCCAGTAGTTACTCAGTGTGGGTTTCCACTGCATAAAATGTTATAAAATAGGGCCCCTGAGAGCATCCATTATCACATATTGGTTAACATCACAGATTTTTAAAATCCCAGTTGCCTTGATGCCATGAAAAAAAAAAAAAGCTTTCATCTGTAAAATCTAGTTTCCCTTTGTTATTAAAATAAATGAAGCCATTAAACAAAATATATGCATGTAATAGTCAAGTTCATCATTTGGCATCATCAAAATGATGGAATTTTGCATTTTTAAAAATTGGTGTTGCCATCTTAGCAGGTTTGACATGAGCTACAGAATCCAAATGTGCTGGAGGCTTCTGAAACTGTATGACATGACATGTATTTCTGTCTTTAGTCTGCATATATATATATATTTATCTGGCTCTCCTTTAACAAAAAGCAGAATTCTGTTTAAGAGAACTAAAAAAGAAGACAGTTTTTTTAATCCAAAATCCTGCAATCAAATCAATTAATTATAACTATTGATGAGCTCGTATTGTGACTGTGCTAGAATTGAAATAATTTCCAAATACTTTATTTCCAAAGGTTTGTTTTTAATTACAGCGGCATTTGGTTGGCATGCAAGGGCAAGTTCTCACTCTTGATCTATCCTAGCTGGAGCTCAGGCCAAAAGATCCTCTGCTCCCTTTTCTCGAGAGCACACTTTTCTGCCAAATGTGGTGCTCGTCCCCTGCCAAGGAAGGTGGGCGAATTGCCACTTCTGACTTCCAACCACCAAAAGACAAAGGCTCTCAACATTCCTAAGTCCACTGAGCCAGAATGGGCCTCACACCTTGAAGGATCCAGATTATTATTGATTACTTTTCCCCCATAGACTTTATAATATAGAATATTTTCTCAGTGCCTTAGTCAGTCCCTGAGGGTGATTTAGGCACTTACAGCAATGTGTGACCCTTTGAAGGCCACTGGAGGGTCATTGAAGTGTCCTTACTCATCTGTCTGAGGCCTGAGCACATATACACTGTCAGTGTCACCTCTATATCTTGCTTTTATAGTGTCTTTTTTTAACACTCTTTCAGTAAGAACCTAGTAATTATTTATTTACCTCTGTGAAGCTCAAATAAACTCAAGAGGAGTTATAGCTAAGCATAAAACATCTAATAGGGAAAACATAGCCTCCTTTCCTTTTAATGGAACCCACTGCGTAATTTGTGGAGAATGTGTAAATTCTCCTCATAAATTGTGCAGGGCTTCTTAAAAAAAAATTCAAGATGGTGACAGCAGCACATTAAGCCAAGCATGGGGCCCGTCTATGTGGGGGTCCCTGTGTCACTTACAGGCAGCACACCCATGAAGCTGCCCTGCCTTCAGAGATCTTGGAAGCAAGTTTGTCCAAATAAAGAGAATTACAAGAAAACATTAAAACCTAATTTAACAGTAAAAATAAATTTAGAAGAATTATCTAGTCATATCTTCTTCCCTGCAAATTGAGAACTGTATGTATTTTATGTATTTTTACATAGATTAGCCTAACCTTAAGAGTCATCTCAGATTCAGCTACTGTTTACTAGTCTCTAAATATATGCCAGACACTATGCTAAGCAATTTGATGCATGTTGTCTCATTTGACTGCCACCAGCGTGGTTATCCTCATTTTACCAATGAGGAAGCAAGGCTTGGAGATCTGAAATGTTGATCAAGGTCATATAGTTACTGTGGGTTCTAAGGACTTAACTTTAGTTATCTAACTAAATTGATACACCGAGCTACACCTCTTAAAACCAATTTTTGGGCCGGGCGCAGTGGCTCGCACCTGTAATCCCAGCACTTTGGGAGGCCAAGGTGGGCGGATCACAAGGTCAGGGGTTTGAGACCAGCCTGTGCAACATGGTGAATCCCTGTCGCTACTCAAAATACAAAAATTAGCCGGTCATGGTGGAGCATGTTTGTATTCCCAGCTATTTGGGAGGCTGAGGCAGGAGGATTGCTTGAACCTGGGAGGCAGAGGTTGCAGTGAGCCGAGATTGTGCCACTGCGCTCCAGCCTGAGTAACAGAGTGAGACTCTGTTTCAAAAAAAAAAAAAAAAAAAGTCTTTTAAAATGTTTTCCTTTAGATTTGCCATTTGTAAATGTGTAACCACATCACTGAAGCATGAATGGACTTCATGACCACGTTCCTGGGCTAAACGGGCTGATGACTCTCCACATAGGCCTAAGTTCTCTTAAGAACTCACTTAGGAAGGGGGAAAACTAGCCCCTTCTTTGTGTGATTAGCAACCTTAAGTCACAAGTGGAATGGCAAAGAAAAACACATTAAATAAAGCAAAACTATATCTAGTTGTTTCAAAGAGGAACAAACGAATCAATCCTCACTGGGTAAGGACATTTCTTTCCCAAAGCATGTTTTAGAAGGGGCAAATGCCACTATTTAAGACTTTTTGGCATTACCAGTAAGATTATATATATAAGTTCGTTAGGAATAATGGCAGCTAATTTAAAAGGTGATGGTTTTGTTTGATTTTAGTTTAAGTTTTAGTTTAGTTCTTTGTTTCATCCTGGGCAGTACACATTTACACATTAAAACAGAGGCTGGGTCAACTAACTAACAGTAGGTTTCTGACAGATGAAGCTACAGCTTTTTATTTTATCATTAACAAGATAAACTTTGAGCTTCAGTAGTGTGTAAAGACAACTAGATAGAGAAGTAGGAGGCCTTAGGGCCAGCAACTTCCCAGCCATGTAACCCTGTATAACTTGCCATGTGTCCACTCTGAATTTTGTTTTCTCTTCTATAGAATGAGAGCAACATTACCTGTTCTGACTTCACCAGTAATTGTGAGGTTCAAACTTGGCAAAATATAATAAAACCTCTTTGAAAATGTAAAGCTATATACAAATATAAGGGATCACCCTTCTCAAAGTCTTAAAAAAGAGCCCAAACTATTCTTCAAGTTAACTTTGATGAAATATCTTTATTTTTGCCAACTTTATCTCACAGTCTTGTTGGTGACAGGTTGAGTCTTCTCCCACTCATCTAAGATATTCCATGAACATTTGTGATAACCCTGCAGAAATAAGTACACATCTGTGCCGGCATCCCCACCTCCCTGCCCCCAGCCCAGTTAGAGTTAACAAGGAAAGCGTACTTTGGGAAACAAATACGGTGGATCTGCCCAAATTTTGACTAAGACTCTTCCCTCGTCTATAATCCACTCTGGAGACAGACAGTGAATTCACGTCAATAAATGCTTTCGGGAGTTGGAAAGGGTTTGCTTAAGAAGGTTCATAAAGATAAAGGTAATCTGATCACTAAAACAATTTAAAGTTTTTAGATTTTTTTTTCTTCTTAAGGGGAAATTCCCTTTAGTTTGATTGCAAGATAAGAGTTTTGTTATTAACTAAGATAAAATATAGTGCTGAATAATCTCTGAAATTAAAAACTGAAGTGCATGGTACATAGAATAGAGAAAATTAAATAGCTTAGACTACAATGGATAAAGGGAAAAGAGTTTTCATGAAAATTAGCTTAGTAAAGGTAAATTGCATTTGAATCTTAACTTCAGATCTGGGTGCTCTGCTATTTGGCATATGTTGAATTGATAATGCCTGTGTGTTAAAGAATTCTGATTGTTTCTTTTGCCTCTCTCACAGCTTATAAAAATGCAAGCAGACCCATCTAATGAATATTAATAGGAGTGATGTCTAGATAACACATAAACCCCGGGATCTGTGGACTTTGGATGGAGTAGTCAGAGAGGATTTCTGTGGCTTTATTTAATACCAAATTTACATACTTTTAAAGAATAAACATCATCGTAATATTTTAATATCAATATTCCAAAGTGGAGATTTTAGTCAAATAAAAAGCTTAATTTTGTCTTCCCAAACATTATGTTCACCAGGGTCTGCATTTTAAGAGACAGGAAACTGTTAGCTAAAAAAGAAATTAACTTAATCCCCCTTCATTAAGTTCCAGTCTTTTTTTGTTACTTAGAGACAAGTAATAATTATACCCGTAGCAATGCAAAGCATGTTTTACACTTTTGTTATACAAAAGAACTGCGGTTGTTAAGGTGACAGCAAAAGAAAATGAGAACATTGATAAATACTGATTTTTTTTTTCTTAAATCTTCTCTGACTCTTGAAAATAAATTTCACTCAGGTGTCTGAGGGGCCTTTTAATTCATTAACTGCAAAAATCTACACGTGATTTTAGAAAATGTCAATCAACTAGCTAAACAATATTTTCCCAGCTAAGGTTATAAACAGCAGCTAAGTGGGTGGAAAATGTCTAAAACGACTATACATACCAGTTCTTTTATAATGCATAAAAAGTGGGCATTTTGTTTTCAAGCTGGTATCTTTGGGGTGGAACTTTTAGCAAGCACACAGTACATCTCAGCAGTGTATATTATTTAAAGTGCATTCTCTCTCTCTCTGGCATTGTGAAGACTTTTTAAATTTTAGCTTTACAAAGGGGGGAAATCATTAAAATGTGGTTTGTACCATTACATTCCATTATTTGTCATCTTTATGGCTATTCTATAGTTTTCATTGACCTTTAATGGTAAGCTTGGTCAGGAGAGGTGAGCAGGAATGTTCACATACTTGGCTGCGGGTGCTGCTTGAGAGTGTCTGTTAGCTGGGCTTCAATCCACGTCCCTGTAGATTTTAATGTCCCTACAGACTGCTGGCAGCCTGCTTCCAGCTGTGGCAGGCATGATGCAGTGAATTGCTTTTGAATGTTCTTTACTCAAATAGGCAGTAATTACAAGCTTAAAGAGGTTTAGTGGTCCAGTAAACTACATAATCACCCCTGAATTAGCCTGGGCTCATCAGTTGCAGTCCAGCAAGCTCCAGTCTGCTGTTTGTATGCAGTCTTGATCACATAGCAACCTGATCAGCAGGTGTGGAGCAGCCAGAGTCCCCCATAAACACAACTGTCTACTGGGGACAATGATCTCTAATGAGATGAGGCTACACCATCACTGTAATTTAAGTGGGAAAATTAGCACTAGAGAATGAGTACCAGTTCCAGGGGTCTTTAGTCATATTGGAAGCAGCACGAATTCTCCGTCTCATTCTCCCTGTCTCTATCTTTCTCTCCCTCAAAAATATCTCCTCGCCAAATGTACCATTTTGCTTCTAACTTATGGATACTTTATTCTTTAGACAAGGATTTTTCCTGAATATTTAATGCTAGACAGGGCATCTGTAGAGGCAATAATGATTGCTGTCAACAGACTCATTCCAAAATGGCATCGTAGTATTTCATCTTCCTTGTCTTTCTACTTAATGGTTTCAAAATCCTTTCTCTTTGATTTTTAAAGTGGAAAAGTGTTCTTCAGGCTGGTGTTAGGTCTCCTTTTAGCTGACATGCTCTCTGAAATTGTAGAGATGGGCTATATGTAGTTTGAAAAAGATCCTTACTTTATTGGAGTTCATTGTATAAATCAGTCATGAACTTTCTTTTCAGAAAAGTGGTCCAGTATAGTGTGCTGTGTTTTTGTTGTGCATGTTAAAGTGAAATTCTTGGGGAAAAGCCTGCATGTTGAAACAGTCTTCTTTATCCTTTCTTCTGTCCTGTGCTAGAAATAAAGATACAGAACTTGAATTTTGTAACATTCAAGTTAGAGAGTAGGAAGGGAATTTTGTCACAAATAAACCCAAGAACAACATAGAGTGAATTTGGGAGAAACTTTGGAGGAAATTATAAATTGATGCTAAGAAAAAAAAGCAGAATAATACAGTAATTAAAAGCACAGGCTGTGCAATTGACTACTTAGAGTCAAATCCCAGCTCTATTTTACTTGCGAGTAAATTAGATTCTGAGCCTCAGTGTCCTCTGTAAAATAAAGGTAAGAGTACTTATCTCAGAGACTTGTTTTAAGGATTAAATGAGTAAATACCTAAAGCACTGAGAACGCTGCCCGACATACAGTAAACATTATATAAATGTCAAGTAAATAAAGTGAGCAAAATCTGGACTAGGCACAGTACTGTTCTGGGATTTGTTGAACTAAGTGAGGATGAATAATTGTTGAAATGGAGCTGCTAATTTTCTATTTATCTGAAGTCATCTACTCACAAATGCAGGTTGAGGGATTTTAGTCATCTCTAACTTTAATAACATTCATTCACACAACTATTTATTGGGCACAGAACTGGTAGCTGCATCATGTCTGGGAATAGCATTCATGTGTTTTTATTAGTAGTCTACTAAAATGAAATGATTTTGAATGTCATTTAACTCATATTTGATTAAGAATCATGTAATAAACAAAACTAATTGGTGAAACACACACCCCAATTTGTTTCAAACCCCAATTTGTTTCAAAGCTGACAATTGAAGGCATATTGTAGTGTGGTTAGAGGAAATAGTAGGCATTTGATTCTATGATCCTTAAAAGAGTTTTTTTTTTGTTTGTTTGTTTGTTTTTTTTTTTTTTTTTTTTTTTGACGGTGTCTCGCTCTGTCAACCAGACTGGAGTACAGTGGCGTGATCTCGGCTCACTGCAACCTGCGCCTCCTGGGTTCAAGTGATTCTTCTGCCTCAGCCTCCCAAGTAGCTGGGACTACAGGCACGTGCCACCACGCCTGGCTAATTTTTGTAGTTTTAGTAGAGACAGGGTTTCACTGTGTTAGCCGGGATGGTCTCGATCTCCTGACCTCATGATCCACCTGCCTCGGCCTCCCAAAGTGCTGGTATTACAGGCGTGGGCCACTGCGCCTGGCCAAAAGTGCTCTTGTATATAATCTACTATCACTCCTGTATTTATAAGCAATGCTACAAGCATTAATAAAGTGATGAGCATGTGAGTTTCCACTGAGTTTTCTGACTTACAGCAAGATTGACTATTCCTTCCATTAGCAGAACTGAGTTGTAGAAATAAAAGGTACACACATATACATCAAGATAATAGTTTTTTTCATATAACAAGTAATAATCATCGTGTATATTCGTGATTAACTCACCAGGAGTCAGTGGGATTTCTTCATCTATTATATAAAAGACAAAATTGTTTGGAAGTGAATTTTCCCAACTTGTATGTTACTACCAAGTTTCAAATTCCAGCTCTACTACTTACCAGCTGTGTCAACTTGAGAACGTCTTTTGTCCTTTCTGTGCTCAAGTTTCCTCATCTATCAAATGGGTCTAGCGGCTGTTAACTACCTCAGAAGGCTTTTGTGAGGAGTCATACAAGTGAAGCATTTGGAACAGCGCCTGGCACATTCTCGCTTCCTGATATATGTTACGATTACTACTTCTTCCTCTCTTATTAATACTGCTAAGCTACTATTAATAAAGTTCTTTTGGCTGGATGCTGGAAGGAGAACATGGGCCAAGGTTCTGATGAACTAACTTTCCCTGACAGCCCCCTCCCCTCCCCTTCTGCCTGCCTCCCAGGCAGAAGCAGTGGATATTCAGGTATGAGTGGAGGAGCAGGGAAATGGCAACTCTTTCCTCTCTGTCCACCATGATTAATAACATGGTTCATGCTCCCTTATAACATATTTTTGGTTAAAAAAGGGAATGGAGAAATGAGAAACAAACGGCAGTGGGAGTGTAGCCAAGTGGAGAAACTCAGAGCAGGACAGACCTGGCACCAGCACTAAGTAGCTGTGAGCTGTTGACATGTTTTTGACCTGGCCAACACTCAGCTTCTTCATCTGTGAAAAGGAGCTAAGCACAGCCCTTACTCAGGGGGTTCACCAAGAGTACATGAAATAATGCCTGCAATGCATTTGTTGTACTGACAAATGATGAGTTCAAATGAGCTATTATTTAAAATGATTCAAAAATGACACTTCAAAGTGAAGCATGAGTTTTCTCCCTTATCTACTCCCATGGGCCTCCTGTCCTGTTTTTGTTTTGTTTTTTGTTTTTTTTGAGATGTCTGTTGCACAGGCTGGAGTGCAGTGGTGTGATCTTGGGTCATTGCAACCTTCACCTCCCGGGTTCAAGTGATTTTCCTGCCTCAGCCTCCCGAGTAGATGGGATTACAGGCGCCTGCCATCATGCCCAGCTAATTTTTGTACTTTTAGTAGAGATGGGATTTCCTCATGTTGGCCAAGTCCTGACCTCAAGTGATCCACCCACCTTGGCCTCCCGAAGTGCTGGGATTATAGGTGTGAGCAACTGCGCCCAGCCCTGTTTTTCTTAATGGCCATTTTTGTATTTCCTCTTATAAGCATGGTCTTCTACTGAGAGAATCAATATTCAGAGGATTCATTAATAGCTGTTCAACATAATTTTAGCATCCTTCATGAATGTTAATCCATTTAGGAAGAGGATATAAGTAATCACTAATTTGGAGTCTAAACTGTATGTCTTAAATGTATATACTTTAAAATATTTCTGTAACATATGTGTAGCTAATGAAGAATATGTCTAAAACATTGTTATTTTATAAATTTGTAAGCAACTTAAAAAAAATTCCAAATACAAAGGATTATGCAGTTTCTTAATATAAGTATCTGTCTTCTTTATTTAGTTTTTTCATTTTCTATTTAACTGATATTTAGAAGAAATTAAAAGATCAGATAAGTGAGGCAGGCAGGGCATTTTAGTATTGGCCTCTTATCATTGGCTATAAAACAATGTTTTTACTACTGTGTATTATAAATATAGTCTCATTAGTACAAAAAACAAAGATTGTTATGAAACATTATCCAACGTTCTGCTTTTCCTTCCACACATATGTCATTTTCATGTGCTAAGGTTACGTTTATAGATTCCTACCTGACACCTCCACTGGCAACTTCTTTTGACTGCTGTTGGATGTACAGAAATCAGAGAGATTGTCTGCAGTATGACTTGACTGGGCCCCAGAAAAAACAAACACTGAACAAAACATGGAGCCCATTTAGTCTGAGCAACTAGGCAATCTAGGAGTGTTGGTGGAGAATTAAGAAAGCGGGTGGAAATCCTATGACTCTACTGATGATGCTCCAAACATTTCTGGCTTCTTAGCCAGTCCCAACACCACCCTTCTTTTGATTCCAGCATGCGAGGGGATGCAGGACTCAACTACTATGCATTCAGGCTATGTTCTGCAACTGCGCAGTGCACTGCTTTTGTAATGCAAATAGGAGGCACAAAGTGTCTCTTTGATAATGTGCAGTCAGAAGACAAAAAAGCATTCACTGAAACAGTAAAACTAATTCATAAAGCTGAAAGACAATAGGGAAGCATTATGGATTTTTTTAAAGGAAAAAGTATCCTAGATCAATGTAATTGTCACAGTGTAAGCTATTCACAGTCAATGCAGAAGGGGAAAATGGCTGCAAGTTTATTTAAAGTGGGAGAAGTTTTTATAGGCAAAAAACCATTATGTTAAACAAATATAAATATATTTGGTTAACAAGTTTCTGCTTAGTCTCTTAGAGGTCAAATATATAGCTGATTATTTTCATTTAGATCCACAGTATTCCCTTAGTGACAAAATCTCAGTAGAAGTTTTAAAAGAGCACAGAGATCTAATAGTTAAAAACCATATGGTAGATTTTTTTTTTTCTTTAAAGGGAGTATCTCTCCATCACATACCAGAGTTTAGTTCAAGGTCAACTTATATTAATGCATTAAACTTAGCTGTGGAGGAGGCAAAGGGCTGGAGGAAAAAGGATAAAAGAAGTTCTGAAATTGTTCTTCCAACGTATTCAGCCAAGCAACAGAACATTGCCTTGATAAGGCTTATATTGGACAGTTGCCATAATTCCTCCTGTTAGATCAGCTCCTCCAGTGCCTATTCCCATACCTTTTAAAGTACAGCATGTAACATTTTGCTTGAAAATTGCTTCTACCTCTATTGCTTTGTTATAGCCATTTTGCAGTTTCGGTATAGAGGCAGTTCTGTGTCACAAGAAATTACTAATCTGAGGCTTGAGAAGGGGCAGTGTAGCCTTCCATTATCTCACCAGCAAGCTCTGTACAGGATTATTTTCAAATTTTCTGCTGCCATTACAATGTGCTATTAGAGTGGCCAAGGTGGTGAGGGAGGGGATGTTATTGAAACTTGGTTACCAGGGTAGATAAGATAAACTTCATCGCTCTCTTGGCATCCACATTTGTAGCCAAGAGTGGAAATTTTGATGAAAGAAGTACATTTGGTCAAAGATATTGTTAAGATGTAAAGCCGGATATTTTCTAACTGCATTCTACAGAGCCTGTCTCTTCCCCATTGATGCTCATCTGAAATAGTCTGCTTGATTGTTTCAATAAACACTTTCTCTCAATGTATTGTAAACTTGTAAATACCAGATAACCAGCTTAAAACCCCCCTCCCATCCCAGTCTCAAGAAATAACACTGGAATTGTGCAGACATAACTTTCTTGAGAAAGTCACCATTTTCTGTCACTTTCTATTCTTTGCGGCTGGTAAAATGACAGCTCAGACTTAACTTTTACATAAGCTATTTTTAGATTTTTCTCAGACATCCTTTAACTATTTCTTTTATACAGGATCCTACCCTAAGGATCATTTTATTCTTTGATGGGGTCATTAAGCAATCACTCTATAGTGGTTCATTATTGGAAGTCACTGCAAGATCCAGAAATACATGAAGAGTGGCAAGCGGTTTATATTTCAGGTAGAGATTTATGCTAGAAAGGAGAAGTCAAGGTGTTGACTATTGAAATAAGGATGATCATTTCATGAGTTATTCCCTTTAGCTGGGGTTCCACTGCCCACAAGCCACTTAGTTTCCCTTTGAGGCCAGCATCTCTTCTCTCTGTAGCCAAACCAGCCTAATACATGTGTGCAGGTTTAATGCTGGAAGGGAGGGGCCAGCTTTACCCGTACATAATCACTGTTTTATGGCTTTCACTCATTCCTGAGGTGTTAATGCAGATCAAATGGGAAACACTCGAGAAAGAACCCTTGCAGCTACTGCATTCCCTAGCTCTCCCCTCTCAATCGTTAATTCTTATTGTAAGATCTAAAGGTAATTTTGTTTGCTCTCTTAATGTGTTGCAGTTCTCCCAGTGGCCCTTGCATATCCTTTCTCAAATTCCCATCTTGATCAATTGTTTGCAAATAATTAAGCTTTTAAGAGATAATAGCATGAGGCTAATGTACACAACAAAGGCGAGGTCTCCCTCACTGTCTATGGGACTGTGGTCAAATTTGCTTTGATATCCCGAAGTGATTAGGTTGATTGGTATGTCTGGGAAGTGCCATCCATCTTTCCTTCACAAGAGCCTACTGATCTTTCTTAAAATGTGTCCTTGAGATGCAGTAACAGCAAAGGTGTTACAAAGGTGTTACAAAGGTGTTGCAAAGGAGGATGGCAAAGAGTGACATAGGCCTTTAGTTGCAAAGGTTTGGAATGAATTTCCCATTTTCTCCCTAAAAATGGCACTTCTCGGAGATTACTCTTTATCTCTTTTGCAAAATGACGTCTGCCTTTGCCTGTTGCATGGCCTCACTAGCCCTGTAGGCAGAAGGCAACAGGGCTTTGAATGTGTTTTTCAGCAGCTGTGTCTGTGGCATGCTGGGTTTTTGTCAAGTCATTTTTTTTTAAGTCTACAAAAGAATAACTCATACTGTCCACAAAAAGCTTATTTAGTAAAGATGCATAGGATTTGAGATATTGAAACATATTGGGTTTCAGTTTAAAAGCCTACTTCTTTGTGAATTTTTGGCTGGCTAAGGATTAGCTACATGAAGTCACGGCTTTCATGTGAGTCTAGCAATTATAGACTTTTTTCAGGGAATTGAAAGTTTGTGGGACACTAAGGCCAAGAACGATGAGAAAAAGAAATACATTCAGTTGACCTACCATAGACAAGGGTTTAGGAATGTTGTTGATACCTTTTTCTCCACTTAACAATGGCCAGCTTATTGTGACATTTAATTTGTCCAGGCTCATTCATTTGTATTAAAAAAATATATATATATATATATATCCCGAACAACTGAAAATTTTTTAATGGAGACAGAGTGCTGAGCCTCCATAGCTTGAGGCTGCCTAGCAATTATGCTGCATGAAATTAGACACAGTTTGTTCCAATTACTTAAAATCAGATCACATGAAAAGTGACAGAGGAAATAAAGGGTAGAACTTTCTAATTTTATGATATTTAAATTATGAAATTGAAACTACATGATGTGAAGAAACAACCGAAATTTGCACTGAAATTTTGAGAGCCATATTACTACCCTTTGAAGCTCTAGTAATCCAGGTAGTGGTAATAATTCAAAAAGAATTTTTCTGACACCACTTGCATAAATAAAATGTGAATTCCATTTGCTTTGTCAGAATGTTTGTAAAACTTGCTCACAAACAGGCATGCAAAAGTACTCTTGAAAATACAGAAAAATAAATTACTGTGACAATTTTCAATTTTCAAAGTAACTAAAGATAAATGGCATAAATAATAATTTTTATCCAGTTCTGGTCATAATATTAAGACATAACTAATAAGACAGGGCAAAAGGTTTTGCCATCTGACTATGCTAAAGAAGGACTGTTGACATATTTATTAATTCTATTAGAAATCACTGCAAGTGATTTCTGTAAGACCTGGACAACTGTCAGCAAATAATTTTACAGGAAATGTTATAGATTGGAAGTTGCTTGTGTACTTCAGTGTACAACTTTATATGGCACATAGTGCCAGTGGTGGGATGCTAATATTTGCATATTTCAAAATTGAGCTTGTCTTCTAGCATTGCGATACTGTAAGAACTGCTAGCCTAGGTAATCTTTAACCTCAATGGATCTTAGAACTCTGGATGACAAAATTGAGGATAAGAAAAGTTGTCTGTTGTTCAAAGTCCCATAGTTAATGAGTGGCAGCATCATTTATACAATCTAATAGAGTCACCTATATTATGTACAATTCTTCAACTAGTATAGACATAGAACTACTGTATATCAAGCTATAATTCAGCATTCTATCCATGGGATAAGAAATTCATTTGGTTTGTATTGTGTGCCAAACCTTTATACAGTGGGAGTTATGTTTTAACCCTTAGGGTAATGGATTGCTTTGAGCTCAGTAGCCAGTCATGAGACTTTGGCTGCAATGGCTGGCATTCTGTTGAGTAGCACCCATGTCACTTATGATCTTAGCCTATTATAAGGTTTATATACTTTTCTTTGAAGAAAGTGGGTCGACATCACTTTTGTGAATGAAGCAAAGAAAGTAGTGTCATGGATCTTAAATTGGATTGTTTCTGCTTTATTATACATTTTGATGTTGCATCTGAGTGGAGAGTGTCTGTCACGGCATGGTACAGCCATTCCTTTGTTCCACAAATATTTAGGGATTTTCTGTTATGTCCCAGTCGGGGCTTTGAGGGTAGACAGAAAGCAAGGCAAGGGGTTTAGTAGCATTGGTAGATGAGTGGGAAAAGACACACCAACAAGGAAATAAATAATTAAAACAGGTGCTTCAGAGAGCGATGGTTGCTATTAGGGAAATAAGAAAAAGATGAATGTGAGCGTGATAAGGCGGGGTGCTGGGAGGTGGGGAGGGTAAAGCTGAACATTTGAGCTAAGAGCTAAAAGTGACATTGGAGTAAGAATCTGAGTGATGGGAAAAGCTGGTGGTGTTAGGAAAACAGAAAGAAGGATGGTGTGGCTGGGTATAGGGGTAGGAAGCGGGTGAGCAGAAGGTGTCAAAATCTGAGAGGTGAGCAGGGCTGGATGGTGGCAGGCCTTGCAGGCCATGGTAACCAGTCTGAAGGTTATTTCACAGGGGACATGAATGGGGATTATGAAAGGCATCTGCTACATCCTTTGGTCGTGGTGAGGCTTAGGCACTGGAAGGGAAGCAGGAAATATCACTGACTTATGTCTGCCTCTGGCCATCTCTTCTGGCCAGTTTCCTCACCTGTAAAACAGAAGGGATGATAGATTCCATTTATGTCACTCAAAGGGATATAATGGGGATTAATTACCATCCTGTCTGTAATATACTTGGAGCTCTTTAGAGAAAGGCACTATATTCCATGAAAGCAAAGCCTTATTCTAATTGTGTATTTATTGATTAAGTGACAATCATAGACAATGCTTATGGGAAAAATTGTGATCTCTCTGCTGTTTACAAACAAATCCCCTGTGTATAGATATAGAGCATATTTAAACTTACATATAAGAGTACTGGAGTGGTCATTAACAAGCCTGTTTAGCATCTAATCAGACATTATTAATTAAATTAAAAGCTTTGTTAATTAGCATTCAATAGCCCAGAATATAGTTTCCATGGCACAGATAGTTAAATTAAGGGTTGGGGGTGCACTTTTCCATTCATAATAGAATAGAGGGTTGACTCTCAGAAGAATTTTATCTTGGGATAATTTATTGAGATGTGGTGTTTCAAGCAAGCTAATGTCTCTATAGATGGAAACCATATCCTCAGCTCCTCCCCTAAGCTTTAGAAATATGTATTTCAAATTTAGATGTATTTGATTAGTGAACAGAAAGCATTTGTGCCAAAACTAATTTCAGTAGAATTCCAAACGTTCTTACAGGAAGGTATGAATTTCACTTTATTATCTAATCCTGTAATACTTTTATCTACTCTGACTCTCGAGGAACATAGCTGGGCTTGTTCTTAGCATGCAAAATATGCTGGTCTTTGACCTTATATTGGCCTGTGTTCAGAATCTCAGCATGTGTTGACATTCAGATTTGGAAACCAACATTGGTGAATTTTGTTTTTTTTGCTGAAGACTGAAAATGAATTGTGTGTGTGTGTGTGTGTGTGTTTAATAGCACCCACTTTAGATTTGATGTTTGCATCTGGCAATATGGTGTTTTAGAGGGAGAACGTCACTATGGGAACCTCAGCTGAGATTGTTGGTCCAAATGGGTCAGCTTTAGAAATTTATGGTTCAATGAATATATTAAGTTAGGGCAGTATACTTTTAGATGGTAACAAATGGCTTGTCCTTATTTTAATCCTATAAAATACAGTGAAGATCATACTAAACTTTCTGTGTTTGCAACAAATAAAGCTGTTAAAGGATAAACTCAGTATCAAGGTTCTGCAAGTATCCTAAGTAGCTATTTATACACTTCACTAATCTTTGTAATTGGCTTGTCTTTTACTGCCATTAATTAGATGATGTAGTATTCCATTAATAAGAGTGACACACCTCAGCATTTTTACCTTTAATTATAGACTTCATGAGACACTTAGGCTATTGACAAAATGGCCTAAATATTGCCTGATGCACTAATATCTTTTTTATTCTCTTTCAGCACCCTTACCCTTCTGAAGAACAGAAAAAGCAGTTGGCACAAGACACGGGACTCACCATCCTTCAAGTGAACAATTGGTAAGTAATTTGGCTTTGTGTTTACACACAATCTGTTTCCCCCTCTGGCAACCTGCACCTCATGTTTTGCATTAAGAAGACACACCCAGTTGCCACTGCTCTCCCTGGTGGCTTGTTGATTCAAAAGTGAAAAGAAGCTATTGACTGATTTGTGAGAACATTTGCTAGTATGGGAAATAAAACATTGTATTGTCTTCTACCTCCTTTATAAGTTGACAATTTTATGCATAGTATAAGTATGTGTGTAATTCACATTCACGATGGCTCTGTCAATGTATCTCTCTCTATGGCTTTTCTTCTCCCCTTCAGGGTAATCGATAGAGTAGTATCATCCTATTTTCTACAAAACAAGAAAATCTACCATCACATATCAGTCAGGTTTAAATTCATTGAATAACTAAATTCAGTTAGATTTTGTTAGGGCTATGCATTCAAGGATAGTCTCTCCTTTGCTCTTATCTCCCAAATACTGAAAGGAAGAAATTATTTATGTTTCTCTTTGAGGCTATTCCAAACCTGAGGCATCTCAGGGCTGTGCAATACCGTTTCTAAATAAAGTGTAAATTCCTGATTTGGGGCGAAGCTGAGATTATGTACCAAGTACCAGCCAACAATATTCTGACTCAATGTACAGCAGTGTGGCAATGGGGCTTTGAGAAAGTATGATTTATTACCCTTTGTGAATGTGCTGAAAGCCAGGTTTCATATAATCACCCAGGGCTAGTGTCATATTTGAAGGGTATGGAAATCCAATATCCTCTAAAAGTAAGTGTATCTAATTAATTGTCCTAATGTTTTTAGATTAGTGTTTATGATGGGGAAACCTTATCCTCTTTGAAGTAAAATCCAGAAAAGGCCCAAAGCCTGGGCTGGGGAAGGGGAGAACTAGGAATGCCAGTTTGCAGACAGAAGTATTTCTTTCTATTCAATAAGTGTCAAAGATTAATATTACAGAATCTCTGATTACATGGCATAATCCATTTTGGTGAATAAATTTGTTCTTGATGTCTATTGCACCTACATTAACAGACCCTTCTCTGTTAGAGAGCCTGGGAGCCTTTGGGAGAGATTTCAGATATATTAAACCCCATTACAGAAAATGTAATTTCTGTCAATATAATCCCATGTATTCTTCAATTTAGTATTTTAGAGATAACAAGCTACTTACAATATATTTGCCTTTGGAGGATTAATTTACAAAGTGCACTATCTGCAAGACACAGACAGACTCACATAAGAATTGCTTGTAAGGGTTATCAATTTCTATGACCTTACTGCAGCCTTGAGAGATCAATTTTTGCAGCCCTTTTCATCAGTGGATGGTAAACCAAGCAAAGGCATACTACATCTAAATGTGTTACTAGGAGTTGTGTGGCTGCTGAGGTTTTTTGTTTGCCTATTTCTACCTGCTACTGTGTCTTAATTTTCAAGGCTGTTAATACTACATATTGGAACTTTCAAATGGTCCTGGATGATATTATAGGGGAGACCATTAATTTTGCGTGCACATCTAAATTCATATGTCTGTATTTTAAAACTTAAAGCTGATGTTGAGACAGTTTGAATACAATGGAGGCTGCACAAATGTCCGCATTTCCCTGGGAAGTGTTCCTGTTTGCAGGCAAAGGAGTGGCAGGACAAGCTCTCTAGTTAAGAAACGAAAAGTGCTATCATTCAGGGGATCTATCCTGTTAGCCATCTCTCTTCCTCTGCAGGGTTGCTAGCAAACTCCACTCATAAACACAGTTACCAGAGAACAAATCCCAATACAAGTTGCTTACTATGGGTGGACGGCCTTATTATGGGATATTTCCTGTGAGTGCAGGAAGAGGAAGGCATTCTTGTGACTTCAAGCAATATATATATACACACAGTTTTCTAAGTTCTATGCACAATCTCTGCCGGAGAGCAATCTTCCTAATCAGTCCATGATCACAATTCGACTTTCTCAGTTTTGTAACCAGAAGGGAGAGAAAGGATGTTTAAAAAGTTTTAATTCACACTCTAAAATAATTTTAAAGTATATGCAGACTTTACCCTAAACTTCACACTGCTATTCAATTCTGCACAGGTAAATAACTTAAAAATAGCTTTTCTTAGTTATTTGGGACAGAAACAGAATTCTGTGCTTAACTGCCACTTTGTGCAGTGTGTGGGTTCTCTCTACTTGTATATATATGGAGTTAGAAGTGGCTTTTGCTTGCACCTCAGTGCTTTGCATTTGGCAATTGTTTCAACATTTAACAACGTTGTTTGCTGTAGAAAATGTCCCTCAAGTAACTAAAAGTTGTAAGAGAGATTGTTTTTCTTCAGTTTGACAAATAATGACAATATCATGTTTGATTTGAATTTTTAATGGTTTATTAATTTTTATGGAAACCTCTTCCTGTTTTGTTTTGTTTTGTTTTGTTACTGAGTCCTGCTCTGTTGTCTGGGCTGGAATGCAGTGGTGTGAACATGGCTCACTGCAACCTCCAGCTCCTAGCTCAAGTAATCCTCCTGACTCAGCCTCCCCAGTAGTTGGGAATACAGGCATATGCCACCATGCCCAGTTAATTTTTTTTTTCTTTTGTAGAGGCACGGGTTTTGCTATGTTGCTCAGGCTGGTCTCTAACTCCAGGGCTCAAGAGATCCACCCACTTCAGCCTCCCAAAGTGCTGGGATTACAGGCGTGAGCTACTGCACCCAGCTTATAAACATTTTTTATAAAAAATGTTTTTTATCTTATCTATACTGAGCATGGGTACAAGTTATTTCCTACTAAAAATAATAATTTTGAAAATGTCATCATTAGTATTTCTGTGTTTCCCTTTCATTTATTTATCCACAACTTTTAAACATCTGTGTCTTCCTTCTTGGATTTCTAAAACTTGTTAATACACATGTACATTTTTGTATGAACTATGAGTCACTGTTGAAATGCAATTCAATAAATCGCTGAAGGGCAGGTTGAGTGTAGATCAGTCATAATTATTAGCAGCAACATAATGTATCAAAATATATAATATGTAAGTGAAAAATATAAACTCATGTCTAGTTGTTAGAGTGTCATAGAAACCCTGGCTGATGCAGTTTTAAGTTAGGCTTTGACTGAAAAATAGACAAGAAGTTTGCTACATTTTAATGGTTCTTTCACTTCATCACTGAACTAATTTTACATTTCTCGAATTGACATAGTGATATATACTACCTGCCTCAGGTGGCTAAGGCTAAAGTACTTGGGATTTGAGGGGTGAAAGGCAAAAGAGAGAACTTAAAAGTAAAACAATAAGACTGATTTGATTAATTAAGAGAAAATCTGGAAAAAAGAAAGTCTCGTTATAACTCTCATTTTGGTCCAATTGTCAGAATAAAAATGGAGAGAAAAAATCTTAAAACAGTTGGCATTGGTACTGACAACATGTGGGCTCTAGGATGGAATGTGAAATTTATTAGATACGACATTGTAGGCCAAGTCCATGCCAATAAATTTTTTGAGAATTGAGGCAATTATGTAAATAATTTGAGTAAAATATTTTTACATAAATTATCTAAGTATTTGATGTAACTGCATATTTTTTAAAAATCAACCTCCATAACTAGTCGTCTAAATATTTCAATCTAGTATGTTATGGTTGACTTAGATTTAAAAGTGTAATCATTTTTGAAACATAATATGCATCATAGATTTATGTATTCTTCCTTCTTTTGTCCCTTGCTCCCAATTATAATTTTATCCAAAAATGATAAATAATAGCATCAGAGGCTTTTGTCTTTTTGCTTTTTTATTGTTGTTGTAGTTGTAACAAATACTTATGTTATATCAGCAGTGTAAACATTATCAATATGCTAAATGTCTTAGTAATTTAAGTAGAAACATCTTAAATTTTGAGATTAGATGGTTGTTTAGACCTTTAAGTATTTAAGTAGAACTTTACAGAAGACACACACACACACAATCAATACTTGGTTGTTTTTCCTCCTGAATAGACCAACTTAATTTTTTTATATTGAAAATGTGAGTGTAGAATGGTCAGATAAAAATTCCCTCATACATGATCACACCAGTGTTGCAGACCTGGGAATTCCCTGTGATGAAAACTTAAGTCTTGTGATTGTGTTGTACTTACTGGATGCCTCAGTTGCCTCCTGCCTCAGCAGAGTTTTGGCCTAGGGTGTATTGAATACATTTTACAGTTTCTTTGTTTACTACTCCTCATCCAAACCCTTTCCTATTAAGGTCTGATATTAAATGATTATCCCTTTATGCTCTGAGAAGGCAATATGGGTTTTAGGTGCAAAATATATAGTGTACATGAAATACAGTATTTATGTAGAGAGAAAAATTATTCTCCATCAAGAGAGTATACAAAATTCCAAGTTGCATCCTAGCAGTCAAGATGACACTGTTCAGAACTATGGTACTCTACATTTCTTAGATTTAGTGCTCATACTGGATTTTCCTAGTTATTTCATTTATTGCTTTCAAAGCTGCAAAGCATTCAGACATCACTTCCCATTTATTACGAGTGGGAAAAAAGTATGTTATCCTTGGAGATTTATGCCACTGGCAAGTAAAAATCTAAACTTATTTTTTAAAAATAAGATCTCCTTTATTATAATAAACAGATTCCACTGTTAAAGGTCAAGTTTCTTTCTGAGTTATGGTAATAATGTAGCAAATACTTTTACAAATAATCAAAGATTCTATAAACGTAGGTACCTGTTTAGATGTAAATGTTAAAACATTCACAAATTATCCTTTCAACTTCTGTGATCTAAAAATCAATAGGGGTCATAGGGTTTCATAGAATTGTTCTGCTTTTTCTTCCAACATAATTTAATAATACATTTTACAGATGTTGTTTGAATATTAGACACAGATTGTTTTGTCAATAAAGCTAAACAGAGGCATGACACAAAAGCAAGGAAAACAGATGTAAAAAAAGAAAGAAACAGTGCACGATGCAAGAAGCTCTGGGTCACTTGTTTGCTATTCAACTACAAAATTAAAGTGTGGGCTGTGTGGTGATTTTTCCTTGCCTAGGAATCACCTAGGGATGGAACAGCTTCACACATAGAAAGTAATTGTATTAAACAGGTGGTTTAACTTTTTCCCTTGAGAATTGAAGTGTAACCTACATTTAAAGTAGACTTCCTAATTGATCAGTGGAATAACAGGTGCAGTATATTAAAAAGAAAAAGGAGAAATATAGTTGGGAGAACTCCCCAGAATATTTCAGAATGGGTTGTTGTTCTTCAAACCTTGGTTAATTGCTATGCTTTTCACCTGGAATGTCAATTCTAATAATACTACCTTTACAGACGCTTACTCTGGGCTTAGATTATAGCAATCAGTAATACTCACTAGATAAAATACTGTCTAGTTGCTCATAATAAAATATTGAAATCAGTCAAAAAATGTTTAGCTTGCATATTGCCTGAGACAGAGCTGGCGGGGCGCCAGTCAGGCAGGGTATTATTAGGAAAGCTGAGCAAATAGCTCGCAGGGAAAAAAGCTGTGAATTTAGAAACCTTCAGGTATTGTCATGTCAGAGAGTCTTAAGAGTTCAACAGAGACACTGCTTTTTTTTTTTCCCTGCAGATTTAAAAAATGTCCAACAAACAATCTTCTTTGAAAATGACTCTGCAGTCTGTTAAATATACTTTGTTGTAAGTTTTACACCATAAGTTTACTCAGAGCTTTTCCTCACTGCATAAAATCACATCGTTAATACTGTTAAAGATGAAAGCTCCTTATGAAAGGGTACACTTTGAACCACTGTGCTGGCTGGAAAAACCCTGCCCCTTCCGCCATGGGGCCCTAGGTCTAGGTGAGAAAAGAAATGAAGGTCTAGGATGTAGGAAGGGTGGATTTGAAAGTCCAAATATCGTTTTGTGTAACCGCTGTTTCTCCTCCAGCCAGCATTCAAAGGCAGTTGCTGAGCTTCTCGGGAGGACAAGACACTAGCTGGAAGCTGCAATCCAGCTGGTACAACCTGAGGAAGTATGTCGGGACCATGTAGGGTTGGGGTTCAAGTGAGGCTCAGAGTTGAGTGAGTTGGGAGACTGATTTACCCAGCAGGGACCCAATGTTTCTGAATATCTGTGATTTATTTCAAGGCAATGAAACCAGTGGCAATGGTGGTTGACTTTGAACACGGTATGCCGGTCAGTACAACTTGTTGCAAATCGTAATTAAGCCAGTCTTCTTGTTTTCAGTGTGTCTGTAAGTATCTGGTCAGAGAAATGCAAACAACAGGCTGTGCGTCAGGCAACCCGATGTGGCAGGACTTTACTCCCATTTCTCTGGAGAGGGCGTAGGGATGAGGGGCTGAGAGGCGTCACGGTCAAGGGGGAAGAGCTTGGCTATGCCTCATCCACAGGTGGCTAAGGTGTAAACCTCATGACAACTTAAAATTTACACAGGGCAAGTATGGGAAGGGGAAATGCAGGGACAGGTCACTGCAATCAAAACATTTCATCCCTCATCCCTACTCCTTGGATTTGGGCGACAGTGTCCTCTGGTTTAAAATGGACAAGTAGCACTAATTAGTCAGGACTCAAAGGAGTCTTTTAGCTGTAATATTCTAGACTGTATAATAATGTGAATCAAAGAGAAGTAAAGTGTGTGCTCTGAAACTCTCATTCCAGCTTTGTCCTAGGAGTGGGGAAGAAAAAAAAATACTTTGATAAAGAGACAAACAGAGAAATTAATTAAAAAGTTGTAATTGTAACTTTTTCTCATCTTACATAAGCAAATCAAACACTGTAAAATAAAAGCTAGATGAAATTAAACATTATCACAAGACATGAAAAAGATGTGTGCTGTCATTTTAGGATTCATAATGAAGATAAATCAGTTGTTTTTAGCAGTGTGCTATAAGTCTATGAAGGGCATGACAGATAATAGGCTCGAAATTTCTGAAGTTATTGTACAGCAAAATTTGTTTTTTCCCCAGGCGTTCAATCTTTTTCTCCAGTAATTTTGAACATGACAAACTTTTTAGTGGATGCATTAATAATCTATAAGTAATTGGTTGTCAGATGTCAGTTAGATAAGATTAAAAGACTGTTTAAGCATTATCCATTTGCTTCTTTGCATGAGTTTTATAGGTCAGGAGGAATAACTTTTTGAATTGTGGTTGTGTGTACGTGTTCTCTCTCTCTCTCTCTCTCTCTCCACCCCCCAACCCCCCCCCCCTTTCATTTGGCTGCACTCCAAGTATACATGGAAGAACCGTATTACATTCCATAAATCCTGTATGTAAGAGCAGATTTGAAACTCACTATGTGAATCAAGGGGACAAATGTCTCAGCTGTCTTCTGTAAATGTATTTTAGTTTTTAAAATGTTACTCTTTATCTTCTCAAAGGAAGCTCTGTAAGGGGAAACAAACTCGGCTAAGAGGGGCATTGAAGCTTTAGACATTAGTAGTTTCCTAGCAAGTCAGGTTTAGGTCTATTCTTGTCAAATCTGTCTTAAGTGTGTTTACATATAGTTTGCCTTTCTGGTATTTTCTGCTTGCACAGACCTGATCTCCACCTATTTTGTGTCAACAGTTGCTGAGGCTGGTGTTGGGTGATTAACCGTTAAGCACGGAAGCACAGTACCCAGAGAGACCCCCTCTCTCTCCTCTCACTTACATCATCATCTGGCTTCAGGCTGTGCCTACAGAAAACAAACAGCATTTTTGAGTGGTTAAAAAGTCAGCCTGAAATATTAAAAAATGGGGCAAATGTTGCCTCCTGGTTGAATAGAACAGTTTTCTTGAAAAATGAAGTGGAGCCAGGGGCTCGGGGGAAGGAAGTGTTTCCGAGGGCAAACGTTGGTCTCAGATCCGGTCTGCATTGCTCCAGTGTGTGCACGCTGAGGAGCTTTCTGTAGACGCTGAGGGTTATGTTCTGCTTCGTTTTTGATTTTCAAGGGGAAAGAGGACATAAAAAACAAAAACAAAAACAAAAAAACCCTACAACAACATGGATGCCTGTAACTTTGGCAAATACAAGGCTGTCCTGTTCAATGCCCTCATAATCATTAATATTTTCCTGTCTATTTTATTTCCATTCTTACAACACTGTTAGCCTGACCCCTTAATATGGAAAATAATTAACTCTATCATGCTCCTGATGCCTGAACAATAACAAATAAACAAAAAAAATTAATCTGTTATGACATATTTGAGAGGTCTCTTTTCCTTTTTACCCTCTTAACTAACCAATGCCTCACAAGATTAGATCCTATGGTTGAAGAAGGGGAAAAGTGTTTCCTTTTTCAAACACATTAACTCTTCCAGGTCTGGGGGAGATGATTGGAGCTACATGTAACTTAGCTCAAAATAAATGTCCTGCCTTTGGTGAGATCTGGCTTAATATTGATAAAGTCACTTTTTTTTAAAAACAGTATGTTGCCTACGGATGGAAGTTAATGCACCATATAATTATACACACACACACACACACACACACACGTGCATGTAAGTTTTCAGTATTTTTACTCTAGGATGCTAACTAAATCAAATGCAAACCAGTAGTCTTGAGGTTTGTTGTCTGGTTAAAGGGTTTTGTTGGCCTATAGCACTAGGACATCGCCGTGGTTGACTTTATTTGTTCGCTAGTTTGGGTCATAGCTCAGATGTACTTGGAAAGGGCCGGGGAGTGGGTAGGGGGATGTTGTAAAAGCTTATGGAAAGAATTGAACATGTACAAAAAGATGTAGGATCTTAGCCCCCTGACTGGTTACCTGACAATACTGTTTACAGAAAGGAAAGTATAGTAGGTTATGGCAGAGATTTCTATCCTCAGGACTCGGGGCAGGGTGGCAGAGGGAGCAGAGAGGGGGTAGGGGGACACGTAAGCATGTCACAATCATTTTGAGTGAATATAGTATTAAAAAAGCATATCGAGAATTAAATTTTGTTTTTAGTCATGCTATTTCTTTTGAAATTGCAAATAACGAATATAAGATTTTTGGTGTGTCAAAAGGGAGCATGGATTAAAATTTTAGAAACCCTATGCTACAGAACCATAGAGTAAAAATCCTGAGAGGGAGGGAATTTATGCATCACATGACAGATGAGTCTCAGGGCTAATTAGAGGCAGGGCTAGGACTGGTTACTAGTCCAGTGCTTCTTCCAGTTCACTAGAATGTACTTATTTTTAACAGCTTTATTGAGATATAATTCATAAACCATACAATTTACCCATTTAATTCAATGGTTTTTAGTATGTGCACAGAATTGTGTAACCATCCCCATAGTCAATTAGAAAACATTTTCACCACCTTAAAAAGAAGCCTTGTACCCTTTAGCTATTGCCCCTCTTTATACTTCCATCTCTCTCTCCAACAGCTCCTGGCAACCACTAATCTACTTTCTGTCTCTATATTTGCCTGTTCTAGACATTTTGCCAATGTGGTCATGGAATACATGGTATTTTGTGACCGGCTTTTTTCACTAAGCATAATGTTTGCAAGGTTCATCCATGTCATAGCATGTATTATCAGTACTTCATTCTCTTTCATGGCTGAGCAATGTTCCATTGTATGGATATAAGGTATTTTTTTTTACCTATTTATCAGTGGATGGGCATTTGATATTCATCTCTTACCATTATAAGCGTTCATATACAAGTTTTGGTACCATTAAGCATTTTTGACAATGACAGTATTGCAACAAAGACCTGTCTTAGGTTTGTGTAATTTGTAAAGCACTTTTCATTTGATCATCCCAATTTCAGCACCTAAACACTGCTAGGAAACTGCCAGTGAGTGGCAGTTTTCCCACTCAGTTCTCATTTTCTTCTCACTACTCACTGCTCTCACTTTCCCTGCCACTGGGTAGTGTTTTGACTGTGATAATTATGAGTGATGCTCAAAGAAAAGGAAAGTTGGCTGGGCACAGTGGCTCACGCCTGTAATCCCAGCATTTTGGGAGGCCGAGGCAGGCAGATCACCTGAGGTCGGGAGTTCGAGACCAGCCTGGTGAACATGGAAAAACCCCGTCTCTACTAAAAATATAAAATTAGCTGGGAGTGGGGGTGCGTGCCTGTAATCCCAGCTACTCGGGAGGCTGAGGCAGGAGAATTGCTTGAACGCATAAGGCAGAGGTTGCTGTGAGCCGAGATTGCGCCATTGCACTCGAGCATGGGCAACAAGAGTGAAACTCCATCTCAAAAAAAAAAAGAAAAGAAAAAAAGAAAAGAAAAAAAAAGGATAGTCACTCTGAAATCCAGCAACTCAGCAGTAAGATGCACAAAGTTCCCTCAAAATGACTTAGATGACCATAAGCATTTTGAAAGATTTGACAAATTCCAAGATGTCATTTTGCTAATGTTATTGTCTTTATTCGAGAGATTGTTTTCCTTTAAGTGTGTTTCCATTTGTATTTTAAAGGTCTACAGGTTACATATTGACATATATTATTACATAGAGCTTAGGTTTCAAGCTTTACTCATTAAAACAGAGGTCACAGTGAATATTCCAAGGAATAGATGCAAGCCTCCATTCAAGTTAAATCATCTTCATTGTGCCATTCTATAGCCTAATTTCATAACCAGACAGAACTAGAAAGCAAGCTAAATTTTGAGATATCCTGTCTTGACATGAGCAGAGACTCCAGGTCTGGAAGTTTATGGTTGCTGAAGACTTGCAGAACTGAGGCAACTACAGGCAAGATCCTAGAGAAAGGAAGGAGCTCAAAGGTACTCCAATATGGAGCTAAGATTCTTTAATACCTGATTAGGGCCAGGCACAGTGGCTTATGCCTGTAATCTCAGCACTTTGGGAGGCCGAGGCGGGCAGATCACCTGAGGTCAGGAGTTCGAAACCAGCCTGGCCAACATGGCGAAACCCTGTCTCTACTAAAAATATAAAAATTAGCTGGGCATGTTGGTAGGTGCCTATAATCTCAGCTACTAGGGAGGCTAAGGCAGGAGAATCACTTGAACCCAGGAGGCAGAAGTTGCAGTGAGCTGAGATCGAACCACTGCACTCCAGCCTGGGTGACAGAGAGAGAGAGAGAAACTCTGTCTCAAAGACAAACAAACAAGTAAACAAAAAAACCTGATGTATAAGGGGGTTGGTCGCCATTCTAACACAACAGGGTTTTAAATTATTTGGGGGAAACTTTCTTTGGAAAATAAAGCATATTTGATCATTAAGGTGACCATGTATCCCACTTTCCTGGGAGGCTCATGGTTTATGCCTGTTGCCCAGTGTAATTGTTAACAGTGCCTCTTCACTCTCAAACGTGTCCCAGTTTAGATGACAAATTGTCTGCTCATCCTATTTATAATAGAGATTGGCAGAAAACTAGAATTTGCTTTAAATAGATACATTTATTCAGTAATGTGTAAGGGATGTTTTGCTAGATTCAATTTTATTGACTTCTTGTGAATATGGAAAAATTGGAATTTAAATGAAAAATGGTTCGGCTATTAAACTAAAGAGAGACACTTCTACTCTTTGAAGACATTATTATACCTATTTTAGCTTTTTCATTAGTAGAGGAAGTTTTGCTATATTATCCTAGATCATGCTATTGCTTCTACATTGTGCTAATAATCATTTTAAATCTATATCCTAAACCACTACATTGTGCTAATAATCATTTTAAATCTATATTCTAAACCACTATTTTTTTTTAGCTCCATAAGGTTATACAAACTCAAATTTGGCAAATTGTCTGTTACATGTAAGTAAATATTTCATATTTACTTAAATATAAATATAAACCCTGTCGCACTCTGTTGCCCAGGCCGGAATGCAGTGGTGTGATCATGATTCACCGCAGCCTCCACCTCCCAGACTCAAGCAATCCTCCTGCTTCAGCTTCCCTAGTAGCTGGGACTACAGGTGTGCACCACCAGACCCAGCTAATTTTTGCATTTTTTGTAGAGACAGGGTTTTACCATGTTGCCCACGGTGATCTTATACTCCAGGCTCAAATGATCCTCCTGCCTTGGCCTCCCAAAGTGCTGGGATTATAGGCATGAGCCACAACTCCCTGCCATCACTTTTTTTTTTTAGAATAAAGAAGTCATTTCAAAATTTGCTTTCAAGAAAAATTTTCTGTAATATATACCAAGTGATGAATTATTTGAAATTTATTTTAATGCCTAAGGCCAAAATAATACATGAGTTTTGTTATTACTTTGCATCATTATTGTCAACTAGTGATTGATTCATTTCACAAGCTTCTTTAAAGAGAATTTTAGTGGCCAGGTGCAGTGTCTCACGCCCAGCACTTTGGGAGGCCGAGGAGGTTGGATGGCTTGAGCTCGGGAGTTTGAGATCAGCCTGGGCAACATAGTGAAACCTTGTCTCTACAAAAAAAACAAAACGACAAAAACTAGCTAGGCATGGTGGTGCATAACTGTAGTCCTCGGGAGGCTGAAGTGGGAGGATCACTTGAGCCAGGGAGGTGGAGGTTGCTAAGCTGTGATAGTGCCACTACACTCTAGCCTGGGCAACAGAGTGAGACTCTGTCTCAAAAAAAAAAAAAAAAAAAAGAAAGAAAAGAAAAGAAAATTGTATATGTAATTAGCTTCCTCAACTGTGGTAGACAATTTCAGTTCTTTCTAGAGTAATTTGGCAAATACCACCAACACTGTTAGAGAAGGAAAACTTTTCATGTGGCTGATTGATGGACTTCTTGTGATTTGAGCAAATTTCGTTATTATGTTTATCAAGTGGGTAGAGAGGAGAGGTGCTCCCTTTTCCCCTCCTGTCCATTCTCCTCCTGCCGCTGTTCTCCACCTCCCCTACCTCCAGACACACTGATGATGTATTGCAATCTTGGAACTGTTGGATCCTGGAGGAGGTTAAGAAACTAGAAAAAGGTGCCAAAAACATGATTTCATAAGGTTTGACTTGAGAATGAGTCAACTTTCTTGAATGTCTTAAAATCAGGTTTCATGAAATTTTATTTCACAAAGAAAGGGAGTGTAGAAGGCTTGGACCCTGAAGACGAACAGTTATGGATCATTAAATCCAATAAGTAAATGTAAATCTAAAATAAAGAATTCCAACAAAAAAATTTCAGAGTGATTTTTTTGTTGTTGTTTAAAAGAACAGAGAGTTATATGGGAGATAACTAGAACTCTTTCCCTGAGGGTTTGTTTATAAAACATGCCTTAAAAGTTATTAAGGGATGCTGACTTTAAAAAAAAGTAGTAGACATGATTTTATTTAAATGACTATGATATAGATGAAGGAAATGCTATGGTGAGGAAATTCCTGGAATAAAAAAATAACAAAATGTTGGGATTTGACAACTACCTTCCAATGATAAATTTTATATTTGAAGATTTTTCATGCGGCTTAAATTCTAAAATTTGAAAATATTTATAGAAATCACAAAAATGAATTATATATCAATTATCATCTGTGCATTTTTATTTTCTATTGAATAAAGAATAGTATATGCAGAAATCTTATACTTAAGAATGCACAGTGTTAATTTTTATTACTAAGTTTGTATGGAGATATTCCTAACTCTAGCTAAATATTAATAAAAGATTATTATAATCAGCACTTCCCTTAAGGGATAGTATAGGTATAGAAGGCATTGCCACTAATCAATCTAACTAATTAATGAAATCTTTTCTTAATAGTTGATTAGCTTCTTAGATACGTGCAGATGTTGTAAAATGATATTTCTCTGTCTAGTTGGGAACCTTCTGAAGTAATCCTATGTCCACCACTATCCTGCTGACAGTTCACTTACGCCTAGTTGGCAAGAAACACTACGGGGGTGAAGCAGAGGCATGTCATTGTTTGGAGGCAATACCATTGTGATTTTCTGTGGTTCACTAAGTTGGCTGTGGCGTGCTAACGTAACGAAATGTGGGCTTCCTTTAATTATCAGGGAGTAAGTAGAGTGGTAAACACTGAGGAATAGAACTAATTGAGTAAAGGTGAAAATGCCATTTCTGAAAGTGAGCAAGTAATTTTTTTTTTTTTTTTTTTTTTTACTTTTATCAGTATTACAGAGAGCCATACAAGGGAGGAAAAGGGCAAAGGTATGTGGAAAATGTTGCCTGTGAAACTGGGAAACTACCTTGTGTTTTGGCTCCTAACAGATGCCCACTGTGATCTCCTCACCTCTCCTGGTTCTCACAGAGGGAAACTAAACTTAGCAATTCAGTTTTGGGGGAAGAGACCAGGGAAAGGAGTGGAGGATAAACTAAAGGACAAAGGTCAGTTTCAAAAAGCTGTTCTGCCAGATCTTGCTCAGAAAACTATTCAGGTATCCAAAGACTGAGAATAAAAGGAGATAGATGAAATTAGTCCAGTGGAAAAAAAAAAAAAGCCTAATGATAAATAAACATCTGGGGACAAAAAAGAAAGAACAAAGCAAAACTTCCTGTATTTCTTTTATAAACGTGAGTCACAGTCACTTCCCATTCTCCTAGTCGGATTCCTATAAAAAATTCAAAATAAAATTCAATTTTTAGATGATCCAGGTCTCAGATTTTTGGAGATTTTGCTCCCCTGCCAACTTTTCTCTTTCACTTTTTAGGACTTGAGTCTTAAACAAACAACTAAGTAAAAAAGAAATATATTTCTATTTGGACATGAAATAAAGCTATAGAGTAAACCCATTATCTTCCTTTCCTTTGTAAAGCTTTTTGTTTTGAGACTGGAGATAGTTTGGTCAGAAGAAGAAATTCTAACTCATGATTCTATGAAAAAAAAAGGAAATACAAAGATTCTTCTCCTAATTCAGTCTTCCACCACCTGCAGGGAGTCCAATTCTTAAAAAGTACTTCACAAAGGAAGACTGTGTTTTCAAAGCAAACTAGATTTTAAGAAGCCCTCTGTTCGAATGTAAATGAAAAAGCAAACGAGGCATTTTCTAACCTTAAAGCATACTAAAAGGTTTACTTTTTCAAGAATCCCAATGTATGGCAAATTTGAATTATATTTCATTAAACCAAGGTGTGTAACTATTTTAATGAGTGAGCAAAACTATCATGTGGCTGTGTACTCCTGACATTCCATTCCACATCTGAGTTTTAAGGGCTATATAATGTTAGGACCTTAATTGTAAAATTGCAAAAGTTTCCTCTTACATCTTTAAACAAACATACTTTGTAAAAGAGACCTTATCAGTATGGAAAATTCTAAGATTGTTTGTATTTCATAGATATGTATTTGTATTTTATCTCAAACCATTTTGTGGCTGTTGGATAATATATTTTTTATTGTATATTCAAATTGGAATTTTGTCATTTTCTTTTATATTTCTCTTCCAAAACACTATTTCTTCTATGTTGAATCTCTAATATATATTTATGTGCTCATACATAAATGTAGATATATATTTAAACACACAGACACACACACATACATATAGGATTAAGATAACTATTTTACTTATGCCTCTTAAAATGACAGGATTTTAAAACGGCAATATGTTCATTTAAGTTCACATCATATGTACAGTTCTTTTTTTGGTTCGGTGTTTAGAGATTTCTTGATAATTTAGACTCTTCCACAGTGAAAAGTAGAGCATTCTGTCACAAAAGCAGGGAGGATGAGACACAAGGTCAAAGGGCATTTTAGAAACAAACAGCTGGACCAGTTTATTTAAACAGATAGAGGGATGGGGGAACTGACCTCAGTTTGACTTATAGTGGGAGGAGCAAGAATGTCATTTTATTACTTTGCCCAGAAGGAAAATGTTTTTGTATCTGAATTCACCCTGAAGCCATCTAAACATGGCTCTGCTGTGTGTAGCATAATTCCAAAGAGAGAGGACGTATAAAATAGTCTGGGATAATGATAAAATGCACTAAAGAGAATCAAATGTGGAGATCATTTAAGATCGAAAAGGTGATGTTGTTTTAAAAAATAAAATATTTTGCTATTTACTTGGTTGTTTTCACATAGATGTCCATCATGACCCCAAATAATAAGTTGTTCATAGAAGTGTAGTAATTGTAATTCAGTAACGTTCTGAGAGATTACTACATCCTATATGTACTAATGATATTTCATTATATTGAATTTTTTAAATTAAATGTTTCACAAGTAAGAAGTTGCAGGTGGACCTACTAATGTGGTCAAACAGCTCAGAAAAGGTGATTCGTTTTTCTCAGGTTTTCAGTGTTTTTGTTTATGTTTTATTTTTTAATTAAAGGTTTCCCCCTTTGATAGCTACATATTCTAGGGGTAGCTTACATCTGTGTTCTTAATAACAACAAACAGTTCTTGCCACCAAAAAGAAGCAAATAACATCTAGTACCTGTGGTCAGTTGGCTAAGAGGCTGTGGTATTTTTTGTGTGTATTTGCTTTCTACCTGGGGATCAGAGCAGGCCTGGAATAAATGTCACTGGTGTTGTCCACTGCAAGCCTTCAGGAGGACATAGACAAAGATCAGCCTACTGAGCAGAGAGTGGTCCAGGTGTTGAATGGACTCAGTATTCTAAAAGGACTCACATTCTAGCAGGCACTTTTTAAGAATCACTAATGTTTAACCTAAGGATTAGAGGGGAGAAGCCTATAAAGCATAATGGCTATGTTTAACTATTTGAAGAGCTATCCTGTGGAAGTAAAATTAGAATTGCTTACAGTACCCCAAGGAGTTGTACTGATGAAACTATTAGGTTGAGTGCAAAAGTAATTGTTTTTTTTTTTTTTTATTATACTTTAAGTTCTAGGGTACATGTGCACAACGTGCAGGTTTGTTACATATGTATACATGTGCCATGTTGGTGTGCTGCACCCATTAACTCGTCATTCACATTAGGTATATCTCCTATTGTTATCCCTCCCCCTTCCCCCTGTAATTGTTGTTTTTGCCACTGAAAGTAATGGCAAGACCGCAATTACTTTTGCACCAACATAAATATTTTTGATCCAGTAAGGCAGAACCTTCTAACAGCCTTGTTTATAGACAGGGTGGCCTCTCAAGTAAGGTGGTGAGTGCTGTATTAGTTCAGCAGAGGTTACCTATGTACTTTTGGGAGACAGATATCATACAGGGGATTCATGTCATGTCAGTGACCAAACGAAGTGACTATTAGAGCCCTTTCCAAACCTGAGGTGTAATTTTTAAAAATGAACTCATGACTTTAATAGTCATAGACTCAAACCTGAGTTGATTATTATGAATTAGTTTATGGGAGTCTCAGTATGTGTGTATGATGGAGACAAGCTTTGGAATACAGATAAATCAAGTCACTGTATTCACTCTCTCTCTCTTTTTGAATAGCCTTATCTTTGCCTATACACACAAACAGTGCAGCCATCAAAATTTTCAATTTACAAAATGTTCACAGTCATGCTTCTTCCTTGACTAAACACTGGGGTTGCTGCCAGTGGTAATTGGCTCCAAACCAGCTAATTTTTATATATCTATTTAGTCTGGATATTCTAGATGAGTGTCACCGTAGTTGCAATGCTCTGGTCACCGTGCCAGAGCACCAGAGAGGAGGGTGCTTGCTACCACTGACAGCTGTGTGTCATTTAGCAAATTATTAACATCTCTTTGGTAACATGTGACCTCAAAGAAGCCACCTAATTTCTCTGAGCCCAGGCTTCTCATCTGTTAAAAATGTCTCTTCCTATTTTTAGGTAAGTAGTGTAAGTCATATCCATAAAAGATTATGTTTTTAAAAAGTCTGGAAAAAGAAAGTTAATAGACAGAATTCCTTCCCTCTAAGAGTCTGCAGATTATGAACAGTACCATAGATAAAGAGATGTTTTTGCTCTCTTACCTACATTAGTTGCTATGAAAATTACTTTTGGTAAATGCAGAATATTAATATTAAATAATTTTCTAATTGGTCATGCAGTGAAGGCAGCTAATGAAAAAGCAGATTTTTTTTCATTTTAATTGGTTATTTCACATGGTGTTTGTGCTACACCTGTGCTTATAATGAGAATGGAGAATTAATCTAACCTTCTGCTCACATGATTCCAATTTTCATGGTTTATACAAGATAATGATAACCTGATTTGCAAAACAATTTGTTGTAGACCTGTGTTTTAAATATTTTTATTAGCAGTTCAGGGACTTCATATACAAGAACTGATATAATATGTACTGCCAACAAGAATTAGCACGAACAGTATACCTTTTAGTTAGATTCTAGTTTCATTATTTGTTTCAATTACTTCTCAGATAATGAAAGAACACAAGGATACAGGATATTGAGAATCTTAAAATGTTACGAAGTATGCATTTTTGGTTCGAAAACCTGTCCCTGTCTGTTTAATGGTTTGGTTTTTAGGAACTATTTTCCTTCCTGAAGTGGGCAGATTTACAAACTAGAATTCATACTGGACTATGGATTCTTTAATCATTAATAGAGCCTTATTAAACTTTTCATTGTATTTTTTATGTCCTGCTCAGATTTGATCTGAGTTGGGAACTAAAAGGAATTTACTATTTCAGAATCTAGTATGTCCTCTTCATTTTCTGGATTTGATACGTAATTTTTAATATTATGCAGAACAAACGGATCTTAAGAGTTAGAATCTCATGAGTATGACTCTGGACTCTGGAGAGCGTATATTAACTACTTTTTTACGTGTCAGTGACTTGTCACTTTTGGAGAGGCTACAAAAATAATTGTACAAAAATATCTTATTAAGACACTTAAAGTAACTTAAGTGCCTTAATAAGTTTATAAATTTTCAGTACTAGCTGGAGAAAGCAAAACTATAAGTTCAATTACTGTATATCTGTGACCTTGCCTTGACCTCAGACTTTACATAAAGAACAAAAATAAAAAATAAAAATAAAAAAAGCCACCCTAAGAAATCTCTACAAGGAATGCATTTCTCTGAAGTCCCAAGCAGTGTGAGTTAGTGGTGATAAACTCCAGACATTCTCTCATTTGATGGTGTGCTGCCATCCCAGTTCATTATCTTAATAGTGGGCATTAAAATAGGATTAGGTTTGCAAGAGGTAGGGGCAGTTTTGATAAAAATTGTAAAAAAGAAGTCAGAGAACATAAGATTGAAATGTCACTAATTAGGAGAGGTAACAGATGCCCTTATGAGCATCTAACTCTTTACACCAATTTTCTCTCCTTGCAAATGAAAGGAGTGGTGGCTAGTATTGTTTCCTGAAAACTCTGCTAATTCCCCCATGAAAAGATGAAATGGAAGTGTCCAAC